>NC_088867.1:26942731-26945231 GCF_032884065.1 Artemia franciscana | reverse complement strand
ACACACACACAGACAGACACACACACACACACAGACAGACACACACACACACACAGACAGACACACACACACACACAGACAGACACACACACACACAGACAGACACACACACACACAGACAGACACACACACACAGACAGACACACACACACACACACACACACACACACAGACACACACACACACAGACACACACACACAGACAGACACACACACACACAGACAGACACACACACACACACAGACAGACACACACACACACAGACAGACACACACACACACACACAGACAGACACACACACACACACACAGACAGACACACACACACACAGACAGACACACACACACACAGACAGACACACACACACACACAGACAGACACACACACACACACAGACAGACACACACACACACAGACAGACACACACACACACAGACAGACACACACACACACACAGACAGACACACACACACACAGACAGACACACACACACACAGACAGACACACACACACACACACAGACACACACACACACACACACACACAGACAGACACACACACACACAGACAGACACACACACAGACAGACACACACACACACACACAGACAGACACACACACACACAGACAGACACACACACACACACACACACAGACAGACACACACACACACACACACACAGACAGACACACACACACACAGACAGACACACACACACACACACACAGACAGACACACACACACACAGACAGACACACACACACACACAGACAGACACACACACACACAGACAGACACACACACACACACAGACAGACACACACACACACAGACAGACACACACACACACAGACAGACACACACACACACACACAGACAGACACACACACACACAGACAGACACACACACACACACAGACAGACACACACACACACAGACAGACACACACACACACAGACAGACACACACACACACAGACAGACACACACACACACAGACAGACACACACACACACAGACAGACACACACACACACAGACAGACACACACACACACACAGACAGACACACACACACACACACAGACAGACACACACACACACAGACAGACACACACACACAGACAGACAGACACACACACACACAGACAGACACACACACACACAGACACACACACACACACACACAGACAGACACACACACACACAGACAGACACACACACACACAGACAGACACACACACACACACACAGACAGACACACACACACACAGACAGACACACACACACACAGACAGACACACACACACACACACACAGACAGACACACACACACACTGACACACACACACACAGACAGACACACACACACACAGACAGACACACACACACACAGAGACAGACACACACACACACACAGAGACAGACACACACACACACAGACAGACACACACACACACAGACAGACACACACACAGACAGACACACACACACACAGACAGACACACACACACAGACAGACACACACACACACAGACAGACACACACACACACAGACAGACACACACACACACAGACAGACACACACACACACAGACAGACACACACACACACAGACAGACACACACACACAGACAGACACACACACACAGACAGACACACACACACACACAGACAGACACACACAACACACAGACAGACACACACACACACAGACAGACACACACACACACACAGACAGACACACACACACACACAGACAGACACACACACACAGACAGACACACACACACAGACAGACACACACACACACAGACAGACACACACACACACACACAGACAGACACACACACACACAGACAGACACACACACACACACAGACAGACACACACACACACACAGACAGACACACACACACACAGACAGACACACACACACAGACACACACACACACAGACAGACACACACACACACACAGACAGACACACACACACACACAGACAGACACACACACACAGACAGACACACACACACAGACAGACACACACACACACAGACAGACACACACACACAGACAGACACACACACAGACAGACACACACACACACACACAGACAGACACACACACACAGACAGACACACACACACATAGACAGACACACACAGACAGACACACACACACACAGACAGACACACACACACAGACAGACACACACACACACAGACAGACACACACACACAGACAGACAGACACACACAGACAGACACACACACACACAGACAGACACACACACACAGACAGACACACACACACAGACAGACACACACACACAGACAGACACACACACACAGACAGACACACACACACAGACAGACAGACACACACACACAGACAGACACACACAGACAGACAGACACACACAGACAGACAGACACACACACACAGACAGACACACACACACAGACAGACACACACACACAGACAGACACACACACACA
>NC_088867.1:26932731-26935231 GCF_032884065.1 Artemia franciscana | reverse complement strand
CACACACAGACAGACACACACACACAGACAGACACACACACACACAGACAGACCACACACACACACAGACAGACACACACACACACACAGACAGACACACACACACACAGACAGACACACACACACACAGACAGACACACACACACACAGACAGACACACACACACACAGACAGACACACACACGCACACAGACAGACACACACACACACACAGACAGACACACACACACACACAGACAGACACACACACACAGACAGACACACACACACACAGACAGACACACACACACACACAGACAGACACACACACACACACAGACAGACACCACACACACAGACAGACACACACACACACACAGACAGACACACACACACACACACACACACAGACCGACACACACACACACAGACAGACACACACACACACAGACAGACACACACACACACAGACAGACACACACACACACAGACAGACACACACACACACAGACAGACACACACACACACACACAGACAGACACACACACACACAGACAGACACACACACACACACAGACAGACACACACACACACACAGACAGACACACACACACACACAGAGACAGACACACACACACACACAGAGACAGACACACACACACACACACACAGACAGACACACACACACACAGACAGACACACACACACACACACAGACACACACACACACAGACAGACACACACACACACACACACACACACAGACAGACACACACACACACACAGACAGACACACACACACACAGACAGACACACACACACACAGACAGACACACACAGACAGACACACACACACACAGACAGACACACACACACACAGACAGACACACACACACACAGACAGACACACACACACACAGACAGACACACACACACACACAGACAGACACACACACACACAGACAGACACACACACAGACAGACACACACACAGACAGACACACACACACAGACAGACACACACACACAGACAGACACACACACACACACACAGACAGACACACACAAACACAGACAGACACACACACACACACAGACAGACACACACACACAGACAGACACACACACACACAGACCGACACACACACACACAGACAGACACACACACACACACAGACAGACACACACACACACACACACACACACACAGACAGACACACACACACACAGACAGACACACACACACACACACAGACAGACACACACACACACACACAGACAGACACACACACACAGACAGACACACACACACACACACAGACAGACACTCACACGCACACACAGACAGACACACACACACACAGACAGACACACACACACACAGACAGACACACACACACACAGACAGACACACACACAGACAGACAGACACACACACAGACAGACACACACACACACAGACAGACACACACACACACACAGACAGACACACACACACACAGACAGACACACACACAGACAGACACACACACACACACACACACACAGACAGACACACACACACACACACACACACACACAGACAGACACACACACACACACAGACAGACACACACACACACAGACAGACACACACACACACAGACAGACACACACACACACAGATAGACACACACACACACAGACAGACACACACACAGACAGACACACACACACACAGACAGACACACACACACACACACAGACAGACAGACACACACACACACAGACAGACACACACACACACAGACAGACACACACACACACAGACAGACACACACATACACAGACAGACACACACACACACAGACACACACACACACAGACAGACACACACACACATAGACAGACACACACACACACAGAGACAGACACACACACACAGAGACAGACACACACACACACAGAGACAGACACACACACAGAAAGACAGACACACACACACAGAGACAGACACACACACACAGAGACAGACACACACACACAGAGACAGACACAAACACACAGAGACAGACACAAACACACAGAGACAGACACACACACACACAGAGACAGACACACACACACACAGAGACAGACACACACACACACAGAGACAGACACACACACACACAGAGACAGACACGAACACACACAGAGACAGACACACACACACACAGAGACAGACACACACACACACACACAGAGACAGACACACACACACACAGAGACAGACACACACACACACAGAGACAGACACACACACACACAGAGACAGACACACACACACACACAGACAGACACAACACACAGAGACAGACACACACACACAGAGACAGACACACACACACAGAGACAGACACACACACACAGAGACAGACACACACACACAGAGACAGACACACACACACAGAGACAGACACACACACACAGAGACAGACTCACACACACAGAGACAGACACACACACACAGAGACAGACTCACACACACAGAGACAGACAC
>NC_088867.1:26903002-26928002 GCF_032884065.1 Artemia franciscana | reverse complement strand
CACACAGACAGACACACACACACACAGACAGACACACACACACACACACAGACACACACACACACAGACAGACACACACACACACACACACACACAGACAGACACACACACACACACAGACAGACACACACACACACAGACAGACACACACACACACAGACAGACACACACAGACAGACACACACACACACAGACAGACACACACACACACAGACAGACACACACACACACAGACAGACACACACACAGACAGACACACACACACACAGACAGACACACACACACACAGACAGACACACACACAGACAGACACACACACAGACAGACACACACACACAGACAGACACACACACACAGACAGACACACACACACACACACAGACAGACACACACAAACACAGACAGACACACACACACACACAGACAGACACACACACACAGACAGACACACACACACACAGACAGACACACACACACACAGACAGACACACACACACACACAGACAGACACACACACACACACACACACACACACAGACAGACACACACACACACAGACAGACACACACACACACACACAGACAGACACACACACACACAGACAGACACACACACACAGACAGACACACACACACACACAGACAGACACACACACACACAGACAGACACACACACACACAGACAGACACACACACACACAGACAGACACACACACACACAGACAGACACACACACAGACAGACAGACACACACACAGACAGACACACACACACACAGACAGACACACACACACACACAGACAGACACACACACACACAGACAGACACACACACAGACAGACACACACACACACACAGACAGACACACACACACACAGACACACACACACACAGACAGACACACACACACACAGACAGACACACACACACACAGACAGACACACACACACACAGACAGACACACACACACACAGACAGACACACACACACACAGACAGACACACACACAGACAGACACACACACACAGACAGACACACACACACACACACAGACAGACAGACACACACACACACAGACAGACACACACACACACAGACAGACACACACACACACAGACAGACACACACATACACAGACAGACACACACACACACAGACACACACACACACAGACAGACACACACACACATAGACAGACACACACACACACAGAGACAGACACACACACACAGAGACAGACACACACACACACAGAGACAGACACACACACAGAAAGACAGACACACACACACAGAGACAGACACACACACACAGAGACAGACACACACACACAGAGACAGACACACAACACACAGAGACAGACACAAACACACAGAGACAGACACACACACACACAGAGACAGACACACACACACACACAGAGACAGACACACACACACACAGAGACAGACACACACACACACAGAGACAGACACAACACACACAGAGACAGACACACACACACAGAGACAGACACACACACACACACACAGAGACAGACACACACACACACAGAGACAGACACACACACACACAGAGACAGACACACACACACACAGAGACAGACACACACACACACACACAGAGACAGACACAAACACACAGAGACAGACACACACACACAGAGACAGACACACACACACAGAGACAGACACACACACACAGAGACAGACACACACACACAGAGACAGACACACACACACAGAGACAGACACACACACACAGAGACAGACACACACACACAGAGACAGACACACACACACAGAGACAGACACACACACACAGAGACAGACACACACACACACAGACAGACACACACACACAGAGACAGACACACACACACAGAGACAGACACACACACACAGAGACAGACACACACACACAGAGACAGACACACACACAGAGACAGACACACACACACAGACAGACACACACACACAGAGACAGACACACACACACAGAGACAGACACACACACACAGAGACAGACACACACACACAGAGACAGACACACACACACAGAGACAGACACACACACGCAGAGACAGACACACACACACAGAGACAGACACACACACACAGAGACAGACACACACACACAGAGACAGACACACACACACAGAGACAGACACACACACACAGAGACAGACACACACACACAGAGACAGACACACACACACAGAGACAGACACACACACACAGAGACAGACACACACACACAGAGACAGACACACACACACAGAGACAGACACACACACACAGAGACAGACACACACACACACAGACAGACACACACACACAGCGACAGACACACACACACAGAGACAGACACACACACACAGAGACAGACACACACACACAGAGACAGACACACACACACAGAGACAGACACACACACACAGAGACAGACACACACACACAGAGACAGACACACACACACACAGAGACAGACACACACACACAGAGACAGACACACACACACAGACAGACACACACACACAGAGACAGACACACACACAGAGAGACAGACACACACACACACACAGAGACAGACACACACACACAGAGACAGACACACACACACAGAGAGACAGACACACACACACAGAGACAGACACACACACACACAGAGACAGACACACACACACACAGAGACAGACACACACACACACACACAGAGACAGACACACACACACAGACACACACACACACAGACAGACACACACACACACAGACAGACACACACACACACAGACACACACACACACACAGACAGACACACACACACACACAGACAGACACACACACACAGACAGACACACACACAGACAGACACACACACACACAGACAGACACACACACACACAGACAGACACACACACACACACACACACACACAGACACACAGACAGACACACACACACACACACAGACAGACACACACACACACAGACAGACACACACACACACAGACAGACACACACACACACAGACAGACACACACACACACAGACAGACACACACACAGACAGACAGACACACACACACACAGACAGACACACACACACAGACAGACACACACACACACACAGACACACACACACACACACACACACACACACACACACACACAGACAGACACACACACACACAGACAGACACACACACACACAGACAGACACACACACACACACAGACAGACACACACACACACACACAGACAGACACACACACACACAGACAGACACACACACACACAGACAGACACACACACACACACACACAGACAGACACACACACACACACACAGACAGACACACACACACAGACAGACACACACACACAGACAGACAGACACACACAAACACAGACAGACACACACAAACACAGACAGACACACACACACACACACACAGACAGACACACACACACACAGACAGACACACACACACACAGACAGACACACACACACACAGACAGACACACACACACACAGACAGACACACACACACACAGACAGACACACACACACACAGACAGACACACACACACACACACAGACAGACACACACACACACACACAGACAGACACACACACAGACAGACACACACACACACAGACAGACACACACACACACACACACACACACACACACAGACACACACACACACACACAGACAGACACACACACACACAGACAGACCACACACACACACAGACAGACACACACACACACACAGACAGACACACACACACACAGACAGACACACACACACACAGACAGACACACACACACACAGACAGACACACACACACACAGACAGACACACACACGCACACAGACAGACACACACACACACACAGACAGACACACACACACACACACAGACAGACACACACACACAGACAGACACACACACACACAGACAGACACACACACACACACAGACAGACACACACACACACACAGACAGACACACACACACAGACAGACACACACACACACACAGACAGACACACACACACACACACACACACAGACCGACACACACACACACAGACAGACACACACACACACAGACAGACACACACACACACAGACAGACACACACACACACAGACAGACACACACACACACAGACAGACACACACACACACACACACAGACAGACACACACACACACAGACAGACACACACACACACAGACAGACACACACACACACACAGACAGACACACACACACACACAGAGACAGACACACACACACACACAGAGACAGACACACACACACACACACACAGACAGACACACACACACACAGACAGACACACACACACACACACAGACACACACACACACAGACAGACACACACACACACACACACACACAGACAGACACACACACACACACAGACAGACACACACACACACAGACAGACACACACACACACAGACAGACACACACAGACAGACACACACACACACAGACAGACACACACACACACAGACAGACACACACACACACAGACAGACACACACACACACAGACAGACACACACACACACACAGACAGACACACACACACACAGACAGACACACACACAGACAGACACACACACAGACAGACACACACACACAGACAGACACACACACACAGACAGACACACACACACACACACAGACAGACACACACAAACACAGACAGACACACACACACACACAGACAGACACACACACACAGACAGACACACACACACACAGACCGACACACACACACACAGACAGACACACACACACACACAGACAGACACACACACACACACACACACACACACACAGACAGACACACACACACACAGACAGACACACACACACACACACAGACAGACACACACACACACAGACAGACACACACACACAGACAGACACACACACACACACACAGACAGACACTCACACGCACACACAGACAGACACACACACACACAGACAGACACACACACACACAGACAGACACACACACACACAGACAGACACACACACAGACAGACAGACACACACACAGACAGACACACACACACACAGACAGACACACACACACACACAGACAGACACACACACACACAGACAGACACACACACAGACAGACACACACACACACACAGACAGACACACACACACACACACACACACACACAGACAGACACACACACACACAGACAGACACACACACACACAGACAGACACACACACACACAGACAGACACACACACACACAGATAGACACACACACACACAGACAGACACACACACAGACAGACACACACACAGACAGACACACACACACACACACAGACAGACAGACACACACACACACAGACAGACACACACACACACAGACAGACACACACACACACAGACAGACACACACATACACAGACAGACACACACACACACAGACACACACACACACAGACAGACACACACACACATAGACAGACACACACACACACAGAGACAGACACACACACACAGAGACAGACACACACACACACAGAGACAGACACACACACAGAAAGACAGACACACACACACAGAGACAGACACACACACACAGAGACAGACACACACACACAGAGACAGACACAAACACACAGAGACAGACACAAACACACAGAGACAGACACACACACACACAGAGACAGACACACACACACACACAGAGACAGACACACACACACACAGAGACAGACACACACACACACAGAGACAGACACAACACACACAGAGACAGACACACACACACACAGAGACAGACACACACACACACACACAGAGACAGACACACACACACACAGAGACAGACACACACACACACAGAGACAGACACACACACACACAGAGACAGACACACACACACACACACAGAGACAGACACAAACACACAGAGACAGACACACACACACAGAGACAGACACACACACACAGAGACAGACACACACACACAGAGACAGACACACACACATAGAGACAGACACACACACACAGAGACAGACACACACACACAGAGACAGACTCACACACACAGAGACAGACACACACACACAGAGACAGACACACACACACAGAGACAGACACACACACACAGAGACAGACACACACACACAGAGACAGACACACACACACAGAGACAGACACACACACACAGAGACAGACACACACACACAGAGACAGACACACACACACAGAGACAGACACACACACACAGAGACAGACACACACACACAGAGACAGACACACACACACAGAGACAGACACACACACACAGAGACAGACACACACACACAGAGACAGACACACACACACAGAGACAGACACACACACGCAGAGACAGACACACACACACAGAGACAGACACACACACACAGAGACAGACACACACACACAGAGACAGACACACACACACAGAGACAGACACACACACACAGAGACAGACACACACACACAGAGACAGACACACACACACAGAGACAGACACACACACACAGAGACAGACACACACACACAGAGACAGACACACACACACAGAGACAGACACACACACACAGAGACAGACACACACACACACAGACAGACACACACACACAGAGACAGACACACACACACAGAGACAGACACACACACACAGAGACAGACACACACACACAGAGACAGACACACCACACACAGAGACAGACACACACACACAGAGACAGACACACACACACAGAGACAGACACACACACACAGAGACAGACACACACACACAGAGACAGACACACACACACAGAGACAGACACACACACACAGAGACAGACACACACACACAGAGACAGACACACACACACAGAGACAGACACACACACACAGAGACAGACACACACACACACAGAGAGACAGACACACACACACAGAGACAGACACACACACACACAGAGACAGACACACACACACACACAGAGACAGACACACACACACACACACAGAGACAGACACACACACACACAGAGACAGACACACACACACACAGAGACAGACACACACACACACACAGAGACAGACACACACACACAGAGACAGACACACACACACAGAGACAGACACACACGCACACAGAGACAGACACACACACACAGAGAGACAGACACACACACACACACAGAGAGACAGACACACACACACACACACAGAGACAGACACACACACACAGAGACAGACACACACACAGAGACAGACACACACACAGAGACAGACACACACACACAGACAGACACACACACACAGACAGACACACACACAGACAGACACACACACACAGACAGACACACACACACAGACAGACACACACACACAGACAGACACACACACACAGACAGACACACACACACAGACAGACACACACACACAGACAGACACACACACACACAGACAGACACACACACACACACAGACAGACACACACACACACACACACAGACAGACACACACACACACACAGACAGACACACACACACACACAGACAGACACACACAGACAGACACACACACACACAGACAGACACACACACACACAGACAGACACACACACACACAGACAGACAGACACACACACAGACAGACACACACACACAGACAGACACACACACACAGACAGACAGACACACACAGACAGACAGACACACACACACAGACAGACACACACACACAGACAGACACACACACACACGACAGACAGACACACACACACAGACAGACACACACACACAGACAGACACACACACACAGACAAACACACACACACAGACAGACACACACACACAGACAGACACACACACACAGACAGACACACACACACAGACAGACACACACACACAGACAGACACACACACACAGACAGACACACACACACAGACAGACACATACACACACACAGACAGACACACACACACACAGACAGACACACACACACAGACAGACACACACACACACACAGACACACACACACACACACAGACACACACAGAAACACACACAGACACTCACACAGACGCACACACAGACACACACACACACACACACACACACACTATTTCTGATAGAATATACTATTTCTGATAGAATTGTTCTGATAGAAATTTTATCATGGGGATGGGGAGGGAGATGCTTTACAAAAGAGCTATAGTTCAGGAGATAAGGTTTTTTTTTCACTTCTGTATTTGTAATTCCAGTTTTCGAGTCAGAGGAAAAGATAGCTTCTTTGTTTGCATTTTTATTACTAGTTTACGACTTAGAAAAATGTCTCGGAGGGACGAGATTCAAGCCCAATTTTCCCCTCCTGGACAGTTCAGTTTAAATATATAAAAGATTACGATAATGGGATAGATGGTAGAGAGTTTTCTGGATCACTCGAATTTGAAAAATGATAAATTTCCTATACAAGTCCATTAATTTAAGAAATAAACCTTATGTAGAAAAACTTTGCAGATGGATCAAGTTTTCCTCATTTGCTTTAGACTATAATATATTTTTTGTCATTTTTTAAGGATTACAACTGAGCGGCAAAAAATAAAACAATTTAGAAAAAAAATTGAACGTTATTAAATTCCAATTAATTGTACAAATAACTCCATAATTTTGTAGTAGTTTGGTTTCTTTATTTATATTAAAGGGATTTTGTCACTTCAGATCGATTTTTAGGGAATTTGAAGAAATGGGGATGTAGCACCTATTTGTTGACTATATAACGTTGATTTTCGTATTCAGCATGATCGATTGCATCAGATTACATTCTTAAACTATCTCCTGCTTGGTGATCACCAAATACCTTAAATATCAACATTTATCTCGTCTGGTTCCCTAACTATGGTTAGAAGGCTATGCATAAACTGATGATCTGTGTACTTACTTAGGGTGGTGAAGTGGCACTTTTAGAAATATATCTTTAGGAATATTAAGAAATGTTCATTTCCATCACCTCCCTGAACTATAAGGAGTAATATATCTTGTACTGTCCAGTTCCCAACACAACCAAGCTTTTGAGCAGCCTAAAAATCGAAGAAACAAAAACTATTCAAAATGAAAAACCTTAAAAGTTAAATATGACCAAGCACTGACCTTAAGCAGTAAAGTATGAAAACGGATGAATTTACAGAACGAAAAGCGCGTGATTGCAAAAAAGTGAATTGTATCAAGTTGAAAACAAACGGAACTGCTAAGAAGCATAAAAATAGTTCATAACATAGCAGTACTAAAAAACCACTATTCTACACCTCTGTTTAGCAGAATTTTCTTCTTGAAAATTAGTGTTTATGGTGTTGTTGATGCTTCGACAACGCTTATTGTATACCTTTGCAGCGTACCCCCCCCCCCACCACCAACAAACAAAAACAGATAACAATCTATTTATAGTTTTGCAAACATTGGTAACTTGGGGTTGGTTTAGTAGGTACAATGTATTTAGTTGTATTTACACAAAATATCATACAAACGGATCAGCCAAACAAGATACTGTGATTGTGGTTGTGCTACAGTGCTGCCCCAGAATCAAAAACTGAAATTGATATAAACTAGGACTATGTTTCGCCAAAGATCTTGTTCCATTCTCAAATAATTAGCATTTTTCTGCCAATTCACGCCATTGTTCCTGGTAAAATCACCAATGACAAGATCACTAAAATCCAAAGTGTTGAGCGTTCATGAAACTTCACAACTACTCAAAGACAACTTTTATGTAATGGTTACCTCACGCTATTAGTTTTAGTCTTTCAAGTTTTTTTTTTTTTCTGAAACAGCCATTTAACAGTGAAATTGTGAAAGAATCGGGTTTTTTCTTCAAATTTGGTTTTTATTCTTTGCAGTTGTAGTTGGAGCTATGTACTGATAGCTTTTGTTCTTTTAGAGGGAGGGTATTTACCCTCTCAACTTTTCCCCCTTTCCAAATTCTAAAATCTTTCTTAACATTTTTGGTATTTTCTCTAGCCTAATTCATAATTCTTGGTTTGCATAATTTTTTCTTACTGTAAAGTAGAGCCTATTGTAGGTCCGTTTGCATATTTAAATACATATTTTATTATTTAAAAACAAAATATATTTTTAGTCACGTATTTGGAAATGCCATTTAAACATGTTTATGACCAAGTATTTTGTAGTTTTATCTAAATAATATGGCCTTGGCACAGGTACGTTCACAGAAACTGTTTTGACTTAAAGATGGGTAAAAAAAAATCTATTTCCAATTTCTAAAATATTTCTTCATTATTTTTGTTTAAACATTTTTTATATTTTCTCTAGCCTAATTCATAATTCTTGGTTTGCATAATTTTTTCTACAGTAAAGTAGAGCCTAAATAAAACTCATGTGATTACCCTACAAAAAAATTCTTCTGGTACTATCTTTAGCGCTTTTTTGCTCTAGTGTAGGTCTATTTGTTTTTTTAAATACATATTTTATTATTTAAATGCAAAATACATGTTTACGACCAGGTATTTTGTAGTTTTATCTAAATAATCTGGTCTTGGTACAGGTACGTTCATAGAAATTATTTTGAGATGGATAAAAAAAATGAATTTAATGGAAAACGTTGGATAATAGATTCGATAGTGGACATAAAAATGTTTTAGGGGGAAGGGCGTTCTCAAAGGCCTCTTCCCCGAGTTTTTGCCTGTTTAGAACTTTACTTAATTTTACTTTCTTTGACTTCTTGCTTTTATGGGGGTGTCAAGTATATCAAATACCGTGATTAGGCGTGATTGTTTAGCAAAGTTTGAACGCATAACTTTCAAGTATATCCCTTTACCCTATAAGCATGCTTGATGATGCGGAGAGCCGAATCAAATTGAATGATTAGGTATAATTAAAACTAAAAGTTTTTTGTATAAAGTATGTGAAATAAATTTTGTTTTCTTAAATTAAAAGAATTTTATCTGAAAAAAATTAAGAGTCAGCTCGAAAAATAACGAAAAATAATAGTTGGTTCGTAGTAGTCAGACTTTGAATATAGGTAATAATCAGTTTGTTAGGATTCCGAAGGCACATGCATGTCTAATGGAAAGAAGTTATCGTTACTAGTTTTTGACTCTTCTTTTGTTTATGTGCTGTTTTTCCCTTAAAGTAAAAATTAATGTAGATGGAGCCGTGTTTGGATTTAGTAATAATTTCTTTCCAGGGACTTGTGCAGATGGTGATCAGTGACAATGCCTTTCGTATGTATGAATCGTTATATCTTCAAAATGGTCATATTTACATTTGCGGAGATTTTCAGCTGGTCAGATATGTGAGACGCATTCTAAGATTAATATTTGAAGAATATGGAAATCTCAATGAAGATGAAGTCAAGTTGGCTTTACAAGACCTCGAAGTAAGTTTCAGTGTCATATAAAATTTTAATATTATCTTTCATAATGCAAAATTCTCTTTCATAAAGCATAAGATCATGTTTCATATTGCCTTTTGTGCATGAGTGAGCATGAGATATTACTTTGGCTTTTATTGCCACCTTCTTGCAATTCCTGGCATATCAGTAATAGAGGCTTACTATCAAAAACTGCTTAATAATTTTTAATGTTTCTAATAGAATCTTACTTGTTGAAAAGTATTCAAATACTCTTACACGTCAGTTTATTTGCAAATCATATTTTTAAGCTTAATTCTCCGTGAGGAAAGGCCGGGTATAAAAGACTGGAACTCCTTTGATGTTGTGATATGGTTTAGTGCCATACACTCTGTCATAAGTTCCTACCTCCATCCTTGAAAGGGAACCTCGCCTATGTGTCCTCATATTGATGTTGAAGTAGACTTTTCATGAGGTTGCTTAACTAGAATGGGGACTGCAAACGTGGCTTCAGGGTGACATTGAGGAGTTGTATCCCCTCAAAAATATAATAGCCTAGTAAACAACACAGCTTTGCACTGAATTTAATAGTTTCCCTGTTAACACAGGACCAAAGTTTTGACGCAATATGGCTGATGTTTTAGTGAGAGGGTACCATATTATTACTTTTACTTCTCTCTGAGTGGTGAAACGATGCTCTAGATCCCAAGATCTAGGATAAGGTCCTAGATCCTAAGACTAAAATTTCCAGGATTCAAGACAAGCTATTTATCAAGACGGCATCCAGAATTTTTCCACTTTCTATGTATCTTTACATCTAGGAACAGTAAATTTAACTGTAAATTTAATTGTATCTTTATGAAATCGTAATATTAGTATTTATAAAAGATAGATTTCTGGTCCTTTATCTCAGTACTGCTTGGTAGTTAAAATCATATTTTTGTTAGTTAGATTTCGAATTAGATAGATTATTGTTTGTTTGAAGATTATATTTGAATTGCAGTTAGATATGAAATCTTTATTGAAACAAGTTTTCATTCAAGTACTAAATTTGTTGGTATGGGCAAATACATATTTTTAAATGAATTTAAAATAAAATGCATTCAAAGAATATAACTAACTAATATCCTATAGGAACAATCCTACTAGAAACTTGTTTGGTGATTTTAGCATAAAAGTAATGTATTTTTGATATATTATACAATTCACTTAAATAATCTTTTTTTTTTTTTTTTTTTTTGACAAGGTTGCTGTTTAAAATGTAAGATATGTAACAATGATAAATAATTTGCTTCTAACCCATATCATATGCGAAAAGGACAGTTGCGAAGTATAACAAAATAAGAAGAGAATATACTGCAATACATTTTTAAATGAAAACTTAAAACTTTGTGTTATCAGGGAAATAATATCTATTTTAATGATGTTTGAGAATATAGTTGCTGTGTTTCTAATTAACTGTGTATTGTTTTAGGATAGTGGCCGTTTTCATAATAGGCCGGAACCATCATCATGATGATGATCCATGTTTGGTTGATGACATTTTCGGTAGAATTGTTGGCTCATGAATTACTCACTTGTAATATAAAAGAAAAGCTCGTTGAATGAAGGATAATACAGTCTGATTCAGCTGTTAGTTAAATGTGCTACAAACATTGGTTTGATTTAAATTAGTTTGAGTGAAAGTGAATGTAAACTAATGAAAGTGCTGTTGTGCACAGTCATTTGGAAATAATTTGTTGTTAAACGCATTATATATCTTTGATCTTGATAAAAATATAAGACTTGCCATAAGTGTTCCGAGTTTTCATGTATTTTTGCTATGCTTGAGTGATTCAGTTGATTAGATCTGATTTCTCTTCGCCAAAGATGCTAGACGGGATTTAGATGCGTGCCTATTTTTTTATTTAAGTTTAACTATCGTCTGGTCTTGGCATGTTTTAGATTTCTGTTGATGCACCATTCTGGTATTCGAAATTTAGTTTCGCTATTGGAACTTTTCTTTTTGAAAGCAAAGTAAGAGTACAGCATGTCCATTTTCTTTAGCTCTTGAATTAGACGTTGATTCTGTTTTGGAGCAACGCTGCAGCTTATTTTCTTTTCTTTCTTTTTTTTTTTATCTGTGGTCTGCAGCAGTGCATTTAAACCTTGCACTTTAAGGGGAATTTCAGAAAGCATTCGACCTCATAACTCATTTTTTTTTGTGGCCAGGAACATGGAAGTTATGGGTGTCAGTAACGCTGTCTAGCTCATGTTCTTTTTTCTTTCTTTTTTTTCTGAAAAGCGAACGCAGTGCGTACACCCATTGAATAAAGGGGACATTACCTCAGAATGACAAACATAACATGCCCATTCCTACAAGGAGCCGAAAATACCGGCTCTGTCTTCATATGCATGATCAAATTTGTGCTAGCAAATTTTCATGAACGATTCAAATTTGCAGATGAACTCTGTTTTAGTTTTTAATTTTTAGTAGTTAAACAAGTGATAGAATAGCAGTTCAGAGATAACCTCCTAGACTCCTTTTTTTATGATTATACTGAATATAGATTTACTCTCAATAGCTCCCAGTTAAATATCCTTACGTTTTGTGCCTTGAAAGAAGCCTTCGAGAATCCCCTCTCCTCTCAGCACCATTTCTAGCTGTTTTGTCCTACAAAATCCTTTGGAGGAGTTTCGCTTATGTCTGATTGTACGTTTACCGAGTATGTTGATAAGTTTGTAAAAGCTGGCAGCACATCAATCCAAACTCGAAGTGTCGAGTACATATATAACTAATTAAAAACTGCACTCAAATACGCTGTACCTTTTTTCGAGTCTTATTCGACCAGAAAACCAGCTGCCTAAGTGGCAAAACCGAAGCTATTCAGAACTGTTTTGACTATTTCATTCGATTCATTTAAAGATAGAAAAAAAACATCACATTAATCCCCAACGAGGAGAAGAGCTAGTAAAGTTGGGCCATACACATAGTGTGACGTGTATAGGAAATCCTACATCTTGTCATAATAATAGCAAAAATGCTACAAGAAAGATTCAACAACAGAACATAAAAAGCAAAACAACTGAAGAAATGCTGGGCAGAAAGGGCATGGGAGGTCTTCCCAACAGGGAGACACAAAAGTAAACAGAAACGCAAAGAAAAATGTAATATATTTTCGTATTCGTTCATTATTGGTCAATATTCAGTATTTCCATCTTTACAGAAAATCTGGATGAGCCAATTGAAGGTTTGGTATACAGCTTATATTTTTGGGAAATTAAAGGAACTTGGTACCTTATTGAAGACCTTGACCTTTCTGAACTTAGAAAATGAATTCGGCACGTTTCAAAATACCGACAAGCCGAATGAGGGGGTTAAATCAGCAGAGATTATTTCATAGAAATAATTCTGAAAATTTTGTATTTGAAAAGACACATGAACTTGTGCTCTTCCACATGGCTGAATTACCTTCTTCTAGTAACATAGGCGAAACGCTTTAGTTTGACTTTTCCAAAGGCATATCATTGTCTGATAATGAGTGACCAAAATGAAAAGGAAGTTTTGACAAAGATATGTTGCAGCTTTAGGGAGAAAAAGTATTATTTCAGCCAAATTTGGAGTGAAGTAGGACTTAGAATGAAGATATGAATGCCATGTAATCAGTTAAAACGTCTTTTTACAGAACATATTTGGATACTGTCAAAAAATAATGTTTGCCCTTCTTGAAGATCAGCAATTGAAAACTTTTTTATTGGATCTATGTTGAAGTCATCTAAATGCTTTCTACGAAACTATTTACGTAATATTTCGGAATAATAAAGGAAAATATTACCATGTTTTGACAACTGCCTGTTATAATTCTTATTAGTGTAGCATAAACGATTTGAGGTACAATTTATCTTCAGGAGATTAATATTTAGGCGTTTTTTATAATAATAATTTAGGTTAAAAATTTAGATTAATATTTAGGTGTTTTCCATATTCTTTTCTTTTATAACAAACCTATTACTATCCATCAAAATCCAGACCAGACAAAGAAAATTGACAAATATCATTTGCCCCTGTGAGATGTAATACTATCACAATCGCACTTACCATTTCACGATGTGTAACAAACTTGAAACGACATAAAGAATTTTTTTCGGGCCTGGGCTATTATTCAGTTAAAAATTTCAAATGACTTGCTCAGCTGGACTTTGGATTCGGGGCTTTTGAAGGAAGGGACAGGATGTGAGCCATAAGAATGGAGTGGACTGGAACTTCATTATGTTGGAAATCTAATTTTTTAATTTTTTTCTCTTTCCGACTTTTTTTTTTACTTTTGAAAGATGAAGCATAGCCAATCTTATATGTGTTTTGTCTCACTGTACACTGTTGTTTTGTGTATAGGGTAAAGGGTAAGAATTGGGCCTCTTGAGAAGCCAACATGCTAGAACAAATCCTTGCACATTTTTATATTGCTAATATTTTGCTTACTCCCATGGTTTGGTTTGCATTTTGACAACTCAACCCTGTACCCCTTTTAATGGTCTTTTATAGCCCTAGGCTATACAAAAAAAAATGACCAAAAAATAAGGAGCTCTTACTTTATATTATATATCAAGTACTGATGAATCACATTCCCTTGTTTTCCCCCATTTTTATCGATTTCCAAAATAGCTGTCATCGTTTATCACGTTACTTCTCTCTACTCAGCCTATGACTATATAATAGCAGGCTATGGTATTTCTTGGCATGTTTTTGAAAGGCCCTGGCGTGTTTTTTGTTTCATATACGGCAACACTGCAGTGCTTCCACTTTCCTCGATTTTCAGGCATTTCCCCAAAAATCAAGAAAAATCGTCAAAAAAATTACGTTCCCCGAATTTCTTTCTTCTCCCTTGACCTACCCAAAAATGGAGTTAGTGAAAGGCTCATTGTTCGTTCTACTACTTTAATACTGTTTTACACCTTTATACTATGGTACACTGGCGAACATATGATATTGAAAGCTCCATTTTGCAAGCCAAAATGGGAATACAACAATTGGATGCGGATTCCTCCTCTCTTATTGTGAATTTAGGAATGGCAAAAAAATTTTCTTATGTTAAGGCTGATGCAACTGACGAAGAAGAAGCTACGATTATCTCTAGACTTCCAATTTAATAGTAAGCCAATTTTGTCAAACTCTTCTAATTATTCTAGCTGTTTATCGTTTTTAAATCGCTCATTCCTATTTTGATTTCGGAACACCAAAAACAAAATACTTTGAATTGATTTTCATTGCTTTATTTCGTGTGATAATAGACCAAATATCTGATGATTTTTTCGCTATTCGGCATTTAAGGTTCTATGTAAATAAGGCAGTCATCAGATAGTTCATGGTAAGAGACTGTAACTAAGAGTCAATGTGGCTCAATAGCAGTGGCGGATCCAGGGGAAGGGGGTGTGTGCCCCCTGAATAGGTGGCGGATTTGTGGTTGGAAACGTTTGCTCTGGTTTGGGTTGGGACGAAAGTTATTTTTTGTAATTGGTTTTTAATTATTAAGACTGTTTCTTTCTGCAAACAAGTTTGAAAAAAGGTTTTAGTCACTTTGTGCAGTGTTTGTTAGATTTTACTAACATTGCTTACAATCAAAAAGTGTTTCATTAAATTTAGGTTTATCAAGGGAATCTCTCCCTATTACCACAAAAGCCAACTGGGAGGCGGAAATCTTCATTTCGTAATAACAACGTAGTGAAATTTAAAATCCAAAATCTTTGGGCTAAGAAAAATCTTAAGTATTTAAGAAAAATACTTAAAACTAAATATATGAGTCAAAATACTCCTTACAAGATCGGAGTAATCATTTAAGAAAAATACATTTTCGTTTAAAGGAAGGCAAATAATTATGTGTTTATTTTTTATCTAGCTGGTATAGATATCTAGCTGGTATAGATGGATCTCTGAGTTCTCATTTTGAATCAGAAGAATGGTTTTTCGGACATTTACTTTTAAAATGTTGATAGAAACTGGAAATTCATACAACTTGAGTTAACCACGGAAATGGAATGCAACTAGAATTTTACTTCAGGATTTCAAACTTTCTCAATACCAACCAACCACAAAATTATTATTTTATTCTTGCTTAAGGGTTTCATATATTTGTCCATAAAATTGTCTAAACTGCTATATATACTGCTGAGGATTTTTATACTTACTTTGATACGTTCCATCCAATCATATTTCCACGATTAGTTGTTTATAAATCAAAATTTCTACAGGATAATTCTTTTACTTAATGCTAAATCTGAGTCAAATTTCAAATTTTTATACTTGTACTTAACAGATGTGTCTAACAATTAAAATTAACAATTAAAACAATTAAATTCTAACAATTAAAAAAGAAACAATTAGAAATCTACCACAGCTTGAAACCCTGAGAATTTTGATCACCAATCTATACTTATAAAATATGAAAACAACAGACACATAAATATTTCTTTTTTTAGGAGTATTTTGACTCATATACTAAGTTGAAAGAAAATACCTACATGTATCTTTATTAGAGTTCATATTTTTCTGACGATTTTAGTCTTTATTCAAATATTTTTGGATGAATAGAGGAGGAAATACTAACGAAGAGCTTTAAACTAAAATAACTCTAGATTGACAGGTCTAGCCCTTGCAAACATTCACATAAATATTGAGATAGACATCGACCTTGTAATAAATAAATATGGTGGGAGTAGAAATTGAGAAATAGACCTTTTCTTGTAAAAATGGGAATTATGTAATTTAAGCGAAGTATATCGAACTTTAAAACATGGAAAATACAGTATGTTGTTAAAAAAAGTAAAATTTTGATTAGTAAATTTTTGAGATTTCGTCAAAGTTGACACTGTTTTTTGAAACACTATTTTTAAAAAGAAACAGTGATTAGTGAATGCTTTGTTGCCTCTACTTAAAACCCTCGTTTAAAATGTTTTCTATGCATTTTGGGAGTTTTTTAAACTTGTTCCCGAATTGGGAGATTCGAGAGTTGAAATGTTGCAACACTGGTTCGAAATAGAAAAGAACAGAATATTAGAAGAAAGGATTAAAAATTTTATTGAAATTTATCCACAGGCCTATTAGTTGCTAAAGGTTTGTGAGGTTTGCCTTTGTTGCTAGAAATTACATGTCTGATATAATTAGCTTTAGTAATGTGTGTTTTTGTGGTACTCTAGAGAATATGTGACATTAATATTTAGACCCATTCTTCAAATTGTGATAGCCTAGGCAAAAACTAAAATAGGCTAGCAAAACGGTTAGGCTAGAATTCTCCTCCCATAAATAGAAAAAAATTGAATCCTAAACTTTGATCTAAGATTTTAAACAGCTTTTAAAAAAGTAACAAGGTATTAAAATCCTTAGATTGCTCCAAGCTGCAATTTATGATAAACCAGCTACCAACACCCTCTCAATAGTGACTCCCCCCTCCTCAAAAAAAGAAGAAAAACAACTATCTTACTGATTTTCCTTTTGAATGGAAGTTTTTCATCATTTTCTCCCCCATGCTAAATATAGCCTAGCAGACTTTGTAGCTCAGTTTGATGAAGGCTAGCTATTGAGACAATGTACAGCCTATTTTCAATAATCTACAAATTTTGAAACGATTTTGAATATGTCTTGGTAAAATTCTAGTTTATCTCTCTTTGAAAGGGGTGAGGTTTAAAAAATGAATTTAGTTTTATGAAAATAAAACTTTGCAAAACAGATCTCCAGCTCAAATTAAGCACCAGAAAACTTTTCAGCTTTATAACTTTTCTCAATCCTAATTTGTAAAGATTCAAAAATATACAAATAGGCTAGCCTATATTTCCATAATATAGAAAAAATCTTTTTAGGCTATAAGGGTTAAAATTCTACTAAAACAACAGGGATTGTATTTTCAGAATTAAAACTAGAGAAAAGGAAATTAATAAGTGTAATCAAAAAAATTATAGTTGAGAGACTTCTTGCTATCTCAGAAAGAGGTTAGGTTAGGAAAATGAAACTTTCATTAGGGATGGGTCTACAGGCTAAAGCATATCCCCAGAAGGCATTTTAAAGTACCCACCTCCACTGCTTCTCCCCCTAGAGAGCCCTGAAATCAGCCTACATGACAGGTCTATCCCTATTGAAATTTCAACAAAACAACATTTTACCTTAATTTTTAGTGACCAGTTGCTTTTTCTCTGTCTTTAGTTCTGAAAATGCAATTCCTGTTATTTGAGTAGAATTCTGAGCCACATCAATGTTTTTTTTTCAAAATTTAGGAAATGTATTTGCATATCTTTAAAACCTTATAAATTGGGATTGAGCAAAGTTGTGAAGCTGAAGACAATTTTTGTTGTACTTCATTCAAGCAGAAGATCTATTTTGCAAGGTTTCACTTTTATAAAACACATATTTTGAAGGTCATTAAGGTCAGGGCCCTCTAGAAGGAGTGGAGGTACATACTTCAAAATACCTTCCTAAAATACTTTAGCCTGTAGACCCATCCCTGAAAGTTTCATTTTCCTAACCTAACCCCTTTCTGATATAGGATGAAGTCAACTAACTAGAGCTTTACTATAAAATTCAAATACTTGGGGAGAAGGGTTTCATGGGAACAGTGATTGGATATGGGTAAGTCAGTCCTAAGCCCAACCTGAAATGGTGGCCCAAGATGAGTGTTGAATGAAAGAGACACAAATTGTTGATCACAGAAATTAGAAGGGGTTAACATGAAACCTTGGCAATACCTTCCCATAGTGTATTCTTGGCCCTGGATTCATGACTGAAAGTTTCATTTTCCCAACTTTACCCCTTTCCAAGATAGCAAGAAGTTGTTAAACTAGAATTTTATCTTTGTTTGAAAGACATCTAATTATTATCAATTACTAGATAAAATTCTATACAGTTTTGAAGGATAGTGTAGTTTTCAATAATTTGGTTCCTTTGACAATATAAACAATCCCCTCAATAATCTAACAGTGGACAGTGTCACTTCTTTGGTCCCAGCAAACCAATTTCCTGACATGGTTGCTTTTTTAAACCTAAACAGAAAACTGGTCTGAAACAAGATGGACAACCATGTTGTAAAATTGGTTTGGATCTTTTTTCTTGGATCATGGCCATAACCTACAGTTTGTAAAACAAGTAAAAAGAAATATTATTGGATTAATTTTAATCAGGATATTGATAATGCTAAGGCTCTGTCTCAAATTTTATCATTTTCTCCTTTCCAAGCTTTTTCTTAATTTCAGTAATTTTTCACATTAAAAAAAAACAAAAAAAACTTTTTACCATTTGCCATCTTTAAGGAAAAGTTCCATTAAAACTTTTCAAACATTTTGTGGTAATGTAAGGAGCAACACAGCTCAGTTATCAAAATGCTAAAACAACATAATTTTGATACAATAGGTATATCAAAAGAATTGGTTTATCACACTGATTCTTAATGTATAAGTTTCATTAAGTTTAGTGTACCCATCAAAGGCTACAAGTCTGAGAAAATTTGTTTGATTTCCATACAAGGGGAAAAACATCCCTTAACTGTCAAAGGATTTTAATGAAAATCAGACCACCTTTCCAGGGATGTCTCAAACTCCTATCTGCAAAAATGTGGAATTTTGCATTGTTTTTTACCAGAAGAAAGATCTTGGATGTTCTTTGTTTACATTTTTAGCCAACTTTTTATGGTTAGGTGGTGGTGAATTTTCTACATAAAGAATTTATCATTGGGAGATATCAGGGGAAGAATTTAGGGGTTAGACCTTAAATTGGACAAGTAAAAGAACACATCTGCTTTGCTGGGAAACACTACAGCAATGCTTTAAGAAATTCATAATAAATTTATTGTGATATTTACCTTGATTTATTAGCAGTCAACCTAATCTATCATACACTTAACCATCTTCTGGACCATGCCTTGGTGTTTTTTTTTGTTTTTTTTTTTGTGGATGAGAAATTCCTCCCTTGAGTGCAGAGTGCAGACAGTCTGGTATTATAATACTATTTTTTTTCTTTTTGCTAGTATTAAAGCTCATTCCAATAGGCAATGCATAGAACATCCCTCTTGCCTTTTCCCAAAAAACACCTTTCTAAGACTTTAGAATTAAGTCAGGCTCAAATGGGCTAAAATTTCAGACGTTTTCATATCAGTTCCCTAATTCAAGTGGTGAAGTTCCCCCTTCCTCCCTTTGCAGGTCTTGCAATGTTAAAAATGAAATGATTGACCATTGTTTATTTGAATGTAATATGCTAACGTCTGCTCAGTTTACCATACAATGTGAACTGTTAGAATGCTTCAAACACCACAATATCTCACTATTAGCCAAGAGTCTAGCTGACCATACCTGCACACAGAGCTCAGAAATCACTATTTATCTACTTATTACCTTAAATTGCAGCTTGGAGCAATTTAAGGATTTTTCCTTCTAGAAACTCCAGAGTATGTTCACTTGACTATGTCCATTTGGCTATATAGAGTATGTTGAATATGTTCACTTGGCTATTGGTTTGATGTTGCTGCTTCAAGTGCTTCCAGTTATACTTCTATTCTTTTGTTGACCATTTGTTGTCAAGATGGTTCTTAAAGCTGTGTGTGGTTTGGGCAGCAACAGTATATGGCAGTAATATGTTCCAGAGGTTTGGAACACAGTTGGTAAGAAAATGGGTACATTGTCCCTTTGAGGAGAAATGCCTGGATAACTGCAAGTTATGTCCCCCTGTACAAGAATCCTGAGACGAAGTGCCCTTGAATTAATGAGCTGTTGAACCAGAATGGCATCACCCTGTGTTCTTCTTTAAACCAGAGTTGGGAGTTTCAGCTTGCATACCCTTGTAGGGGAAGGGAGCTCATGCATTCCACTCACCATCTTAGTGTCTCTTCTCTGAATATCTTTTTTGAAAAGGGGGGATGCATGGACCATACATGTTTCAAGTCTTGACTGAACAAGTCCTTTATACAAAAGGTTCAGAATTTTAGGAGAACAGGAGGAAATTGTTCTTTTTATAAGCCCTAGTGATGAGCTGGCTGATGCTGCTACCTTCTTTACATGATTTCTAAATTTAAGATGATTCTCAACAATTACTCCTAGGTCACATTCTTCCAACACTGGAGAAAGGGACTGACCCTTAAGAGAGCAGGTTGTATTGATGTTCTTTTGTTCAAAGTGTAAAACACGGCATTTTGACACATTGAAAGTGACTGACCCTTAAGAGAGCAGGTTGTATTGATGTTCTTTTGTTCAAAGTGTAAAACACGGCATTTTGACACATTGAAAGTTCAGGGTCTTTCCGAAGTTGAGAAGTATCCTCAAGAGTGCTAGCAGGACCAATTACCTTGGAGTCTTCAGCATATAGCATCATCCTGCTTTTAAGCACTAGAGGAGCATTGTTTATGACAATATTGAACATGGTGGGCCAAGCACACTACCCTGTGGAACCCCACTGATAACAACATGAGAGGAGGAGAGGATAGGATTGCCATCTCCATCAAATATTCTTAGATGCTGAATACAATTCCTCAAGAAATCCATAATCCATTTAAGAATTTTTTCCTCCAAATCAGTAGATTTTAGCTTGAGCTCAAGTCTCTTATGGCAGACTTTGTCAAATGCTTTTGAAAAATCAAGAAGGATCATGTCAATAGGGATTCCCAACTCCAGTTGTTTTGTAATATAGTTTTATGACTTGAGCAGATTAGTGTCAACTGATCTGTTGCTTCAGAAACCATGTTGAGAGCTATTGAAAAGATGATTCTGATCAAGATGCTCAGTAACTGTTTCATTGATAATTAGTTATCTTTTTCAGAGGCTAGGGTAAAAAAGATCATTTTTATTTAAATCATTTAATGTTTTTAGAAAAAAAAATTCTGCAGATTGGTTTGAATAGAGATAGCACACAGAAAACAATAAGACTTTCTTTTACCTAAAATTCTGCTGCAAAAATGTTAAAATAGTTGCAATTTGGCTATTATTATTATTTATTTTCCAAGGGCTTTTTTTTATAAATAGATTTTGAATAAATCTGTATAAATAAATACAATTGTTGTTTAAAACTGGCTAATATGCAATAAAATTGAATTACAAAATATACAGAAATATAAAAAACAATACAATTATAATTGGCTGATATATATATATATATATATATATATATATATATATATATATATATATATATATATATATATATATATATATATATATATATATATATATATGTATTTGTACTATTGCTACAAATTGTATAAATAAAATATGTGAAAATCTTACATTTTCACCAGAGGATAAATAGGAACCCTATTTAGGTTTATCAAGAAAAAAACCTAATTATTTTTTTCTACTAAAATTTTTAATTCAACATCTTAAACTCCTTCTTTCTTCCTTTTTTTGTAGAAAGTCAGGTCCTTCTTACCCTTCTTTTGTATTGGGTTATCTTTGATTTATGTCTAAAAAAATGTGTTCTCTTTAACAGCTTTTTATTCAAATGTGTGTTTCAAGTGTTTTATTCTATTCCCTATTAAGCATTTTACTTATGCTTAAAAGCTTAAGGAAACTATTGTATAGGGTTTCTCTAAAAGTGTCTAACAATGCTCAACTCTTGTATAATTAATTAAGAATTGCCTAACTATAAAGAATGAAGTTTGGTAGAAAGAGAAAGTCAAGACAAACCTGGGTCCATTTAGACCACGCATTGTCCATTTTAGGCTACTTGTGAAGCATTCCACATAAAGCTACCAACAAAAGTTGTTGTTACTATTGGCACAGAATCTGTCCAAGAACCTGTTCAATCAAATATGGAATTGATTTTTGCAGATGCTCCTGGAAGACCTCACTTCACAGAGTGTAAGTCCCATATTGTCATTTTATTCTTTTAGGCTAGCTGTATTGTTCAAAGTTTTTGAATTATTTGTAAATTCCAAGGAAATGTTCCCCAACTTTTTTGTTCTTTCTTTTTATTCACTGATACTTTATTTCTCCTTGATGGAAGAAAGTTGAACAGTAGGGAAATATAATTTTCTAAAAGCCAGGATTTGGGAAGATAAACAAGGAAGAATTGTGGCTGAAGTTTCGAATCCCTATCTGTTAGAGCAGGAGTCTACAAATGCTTTTGCCAGAGGGCCATATTGTCTGTCACACAGGAGTTAGGGGGCTAACTACACACTAGAGGTTCAAATTAGAAAGATTCAAAACATAGATGTTGTTTTAATGATATATTCTTCCATTTATAATATTAATATTACGTATCATCATATATAATATTATTTAATAATACATTGATACACTCTACATGGACAACTGTATTTGTGGAAATAGTAAAATTATTTCCTGGATGTCAAAATCGTAGATATTCCTGGCTTTATGTTTCATATTCCCAATGTCAGAAGTGACCTGAGATTATCATCTGAAAAATTAGCTCTCAAAGTGCTTTTCCCATGTTTCATCCTTTAAATTGTGTGTTCACACATGTATATTGTTCCAAAGATTGAAAGGTACCATGATGCAAAGCTTTGACATTAGAAAACTCTTCCTTTGGCAAGATTGGTAAAAACTCGGAAGTCTGTCTTTGAACTTGTCCCTAAGGGGTTCATTTGCTTGTAACTTCATGGCTTCCAGTTCGATTTTATCCAAACAACT
>NC_088867.1:26830883-26902992 GCF_032884065.1 Artemia franciscana | reverse complement strand
TGTGTTTCAAGTGTTTTATTCTATTCCCTATTAAGCATTTTACTTATGCTTAAAAGCTTAAGGAAACTATTGTATAGGGTTTCTCTAAAAGTGTCTAACAATGCTCAACTCTTGTATAATTAATTAAGAATTGCCTAACTATAAAGAATGAAGTTTGGTAGAAAGAGAAAGTCAAGACAAACCTGGGTCCATTTAGACCACGCATTGTCCATTTTAGGCTACTTGTGAAGCATTCCACATAAAGCTACCAACAAAAGTTGTTGTTACTATTGGCACAGAATCTGTCCAAGAACCTGTTCAATCAAATATGGAATTGATTTTTGCAGATGCTCCTGGAAGACCTCACTTCACAGAGTGTAAGTCCCATATTGTCATTTTATTCTTTTAGGCTAGCTGTATTGTTCAAAGTTTTTGAATTATTTGTAAATTCCAAGGAAATGTTCCCCAACTTTTTTGTTCTTTCTTTTTATTCACTGATACTTTATTTCTCCTTGATGGAAGAAAGTTGAACAGTAGGGAAATATAATTTTCTAAAAGCCAGGATTTGGGAAGATAAACAAGGAAGAATTGTGGCTGAAGTTTCGAATCCCTATCTGTTAGAGCAGGAGTCTACAAATGCTTTTGCCAGAGGGCCATATTGTCTGTCACACAGGAGTTAGGGGGCTAACTACACACTAGAGGTTCAAATTAGAAAGATTCAAAACATAGATGTTGTTTTAATGATATATTCTTCCATTTATAATATTAATATTACGTATCATCATATATAATATTATTTAATAATACATTGATACACTCTACATGGACAACTGTATTTGTGGAAATAGTAAAATTATTTCCTGGATGTCAAAATCGTAGATATTCCTGGCTTTATGTTTCATATTCCCAATGTCAGAAGTGACCTGAGATTATCATCTGAAAAATTAGCTCTCAAAGTGCTTTTCCCATGTTTCATCCTTTAAATTGTGTGTTCACACATGTATATTGTTCCAAAGATTGAAAGGTACCATGATGCAAAGCTTTGACATTAGAAAACTCTTCCTTTGGCAAGATTGGTAAAAACTCGGAAGTCTGTCTTTGAACTTGTCCCTAAGGGGTTCATTTGCTTGTAACTTCATGGCTTCCAGTTCGATTTTATCCAAACAACTCACTGCTTTCTCAATTTAAGAAAAATAATCATACCATTAGAAGAGTTTTTGGTAAGTTAATTTTAGTGTTTTGTCTTCTATGTTTCATCTTCGAAATTTCATTTTAAGATATGTTTTTGCATGTTGTTTTGCAGGAAGTTGTCCCAATTTCTTGTATTTAGCTTAACTGAAACATATAATATTTGATTTTTAGAGTGAAAGAGTTAAATTGTCTATTCAGATGAATAATCAAATAATGAGTATAAGTCTCTTTTATCTCCTAACTATTAGCAATGAGATGTAGTCCTTCTCACAGGCATAACTTGAAGTCTTAATAATAATTAGTCACTTTAGTTTCAATTAATCTGTATTTGTCAGTGTCAACAATCATTAATAGTAGGGGAGAGTGGTATATGCAGGGACGGATTTTGGAAAACCTCCAAAATGTATGGTTAACATTGGAATAGAAAAATGGTTTATGGCTCGAATGAAAGCCCCGGAACTGCTGCATAAACTGTGATTTTTCCAGATTTTCTTGTATAGCTAGAAGAAAAAAGGGGGGTGTCCCTGCTTATACCATTTGTCCCACTAAGTACCGGGGGTGGTATATCTTGGGACATGGGGTGGTATACTCTGGGACATAGCAAAAAGATTCATGTATTGGTAGAAAACTTTGACTATTCATTGTATAAAAACTACATTAAGAATTCGACTTCAAAAGTAAAATTATCTTAGGCACAAGACTAGACTACCAGTCAACAAACACGAAGTATGACTCTGCTCTGGAAGCTGTACCGGGTGCTGGGGTAGGAGGCGACAACTTTTTCAAAATGTCTTCCCTTGGATAAAATATTGAGTCTTCTCGGTCTAGCCACTTCCACTTTCTTAGACCGGCCATGCACATGACACTCACTCTGACACTGTTCTCGTTTTTCTCTTGGACAGACCCAGGAAAATACTCTCCTTTGTAAACAACTTTAACAAAATCTCCTGTAGAGACACTGTCAAAGATCTCTTCCTCTTTCTCACTTTCATCTTCCAATTCACCTAGTTTCATTGAGTCATCACTATCATCATCAAGAATCATTTTTTCATCATCACTTCCTTCTGAATCCACAAATAGCTTTTTTGTTTTCTGGTCTTTTTTTGCTTTTCCAGTTCTTCCAACAGTCCCAACTTTTCCTCTAGCCCTGCCACCCCGTGCTTTCTTATCTTTTCTTTCGGCTTCTTGTTCTTCAATCTGTCTTTTCACAGGAGTGTCAGTAAGAATCTTTGTAGAGCCTTTCTTCCTGCCTCTGCCACCCAGTACACGCGGCTTGGCTTTAGGGTATGGCTGAACTTGTTCTGGCGTCACAGGAACTGAAATGGGTGTAGAGGATTGTTCAGGCCCACTTGTACTTGGGGTTTTGGCTTGGTTGTTTCCAGCTTCAACTGGATCCAAAGCATCAGGTGCAGGTCTATCAGTTACAGCAGAGGTTAGAAAATCATTTTCTGTAAAGATGTCTGGATTGTAAGGCCATATCTCTGTCTTCTTGAAGCCCCTCATTATGTTGTTTGGCGTGAAAGATACGGGGAGGTTTTGGCCAACAAGAGATGCAATCTCGTATATCGTCACGGTCTTCCCTGGGTTGGACAGCATCCAGTTGTCCATAGCCTTGTTGTATTGGTATTGGAAGGGAAAATACACGTATATGTCCAATGGCTGCAACCTGTGGCTGCAGTGAGGTGGTATTGTTAGTAAAGTGACACCAGACTCTTTCACAAACTGCACAACTGCAGAACAGATGTGGGACTCGTGGTTGTCCATTATCAGAAGCTTCGGGCTTTCAGGGGAAGCATGCGAGTAAGTCTTGAAATGTTTGAGATATTCCAGAAACAGTTCTTGGTTTACCCATCCGGAAGGCGAGGCTCCTCCAGCAGAGTTAGCAGGAGCACCAGTCAGCATGAGAGGCTGAAATTTCTTGCGTGGGAATATAAGGTAGGGGGGAAGGTACTGCCCGCTGGCAGAGATGGTTCCAACCATAGTCACAAGCACGCCACGGTCAGCTGAGGTTACTTTGCCCACTATTTTTCTACCCTTCTCGGCAAAAACCTTTGGAGGAACATGAACAGTGGTGACTGAGGTTTCATCACAGTTAAATATGTCGCTTGCTGTAAATGGAGTTTTCTTCAAAACTGACTGCAAGTTGGAGAAAAACTCCTGTACATTGTGCTTGTTAAAGCTTGTGGCACGCCCCAAACTTGTTGCCTCTGGCTTTCTAAGCGAAAGCTCTGGGTTTCGAGCCCGAAATCCAGCTAACCAGTCTATACCGGCTTCTTTAGAGTCTATCCAGCTGTCTGGGACAGTCTTGTTGTTTGCAACGGCGTAGTTGTAAGCAAGGGTTCTGGTGTCTCGACTGGTCAAACCATAACACATTCTGCTCCCTTGCACCAGGTATTGAGAGAGCGATGCTTCTTCTTCAGGCGTAAAAATAGTAGCAAATCCGAACTTTTGAGCACCACTGTAATTCGCTTTTTCGTCACCACTGAGTTTTGAATACTTTTGGTAGTGTCTGTGAAGGGCTGAACGTGACACTCCGTGTTTCTCAGCCACTGCCCTAATTGGTAAGCCAGCCTCTAGGTCTACAATAGCTGATTTAATCATGAAATGCTGGTCAACTTCCTTTTCAGCAATCGAATTAGAATATTCCTCCCACTTAGCTCTTGGAAATTGTGGCTTTTTCTTCTATTCTGATGTCAAATCTGATAAAAAAAAAAGATGTATAAGCTATTTTTATCATTAGGATACAAGTAAAAACAGATAAGAAAAGACGCAATTTATGGACTGAACTGTAAGAATTCATGTGGTATATACTGGGACATGTCCCACTACATACCACTTGTCCTTGTCCCAGTATATACCATGCGACCTCTACTTGCAAATTGTGTCCGATTTTTTTTACTGTTGCATATTTTTCCACCAGATGACCACACGACGTGGTCTGATGTTTTAGCTTTCGTTTGCTATCTTGCACACACAATTTCTGCAAACCGTTACAAAATAAAGCACAAAAAACTATTGCCCAAATATTTTTTGGGGGGTATAGCCGAAACTTTGAAGTCGATTTTCTCAAAAACAAAAATAGCAACTTACCAAAATGATAGAACTGTCATGTCCGCCATTGAATGAACTATACTAGGTGGCTTTATTGGATTTTTTAAAGAAAGTTAGATAGCAGATAAGTACCGTGTCCCACCTTATACCCCGTCCCTGCATATACCACTTACCCCTAAGTAAACAAATTTTGTAACCACAATGACAAACTGTTCTATAGTGAATTTGTCAGGTGATTTGTCAGAAAAAGAGAAAGTTTTGAAAAACTACTGCCAGGTAATTTATCATAAAAAAACAATAAAACAAAAGTATTTTGTTTTTTCAATTGATTACTCTTGTACAAGGTAAATGCAAAAGTGACCAATAAAGCAGAAGTTTTTCTGTGTGGTCTTGTTACTCTTGACAAGTCCTACAGAAACACTAAGTACCTGCCTAAAGCTAAACCTTTCCTATGTCTGGTTTACCTCAGGTGTTGAATGTACTGAATCACATGTTAAGGCTGCTAAAGATTTTTAAGAAGATTTCAAATGATTGCTATAGAATCTTTCAATCTGTTGTTTCCTTGTGCTAGGTAACACCATAATATAAACAAAATGAAACATTGCATTCACATTGCTGTGCTATTGCATTGCCTGTGATATGGCTCTTTTTTTTTAAATTTTACTTTTAATTTCACTTGACTTGGAAAAATTGTAGACCACATGATCAGATGGTCTAATTTCTTTGTACCCTGCTTGATGAGAAAATTTTGTTTTGACACAATATAGCCTTGATTGGGGTTAAGGTCTCATGGAGTTTTGGTATCATTTGAAAACTAAGACATACCTATTTTGGATTTATTTTGAAGCTTCTTATTTCCGCCTTGTCCAGACGTATGTTTTTTTGTTCTGGAAGTGATTGGTCACTTTTGCATTTATCTTGTACAAGAGTAATCAATTGAAAATTAACATACCTTGTTTTATTGTTTGTATTTTTGGACAATAAATTCCTGACGGTGATTTTTCAAGACTTTCTCTTATCCTTCAGCAAGTCCCCTTGTTTGCATCCAGTGAAACAGAACTTGAGTTTCTTGTTTTTTTTTTGGTTCTCAAGACAGAACTACCAATTAGCAAAGCATCAGACGAAAACAGCCACAAAGGATATTGTATCAAAATATGGATCTAATGACACTATGATTTCGAACCAAAGTTTTGAATTTTAGCAGAATTTGAATGGCAATCTAAATCAGATAAATAATTTAATGATTAGCAACTCAATAGCTCTACATTGATTGACTATCTAAGATGGTCTGCTCAATAGAATTTGGACACTAGTTAGGTAAAAATTGTTGTTTTGTGTTAGGAAATGGCAGAAATTTGATGTCTGCTATGATGTGGTTCTTTCTGTAAAATAGAAAAAATTGGTTGGTTCCATCTTGAAGCCAAAAAAAAAAAAAAAAAAAGGAAGATTGGACCTCTTTTGTAATGGCTGTTTCTTCTCTTCTGGGAAATTTACTGTTAATTTTATGTGTATCTCAGTCACCTTGAAACTCAACAAGTTTCTTGTATTCAGAATTTCCATATAAGACAGATTCTTTGAATATCTATTTGCTGTTAAAATCTTTATTTCTTGGGCTTCGATTGCTACTGTTGCAAGTTGCTTTTAACTTTAATTCTGTTACCGCCACAACTGGAATGTTGGATTCTGTTAACACCAAAGGCAAACAATTTTAAGTAACATAAAATTTTAACGCCATTTGAAGGGAAATACTGTATGTCCCGCTTTTTTGTCAAGTTATTTCAAATGAATATGGAGTAGTAAAAATCAAATATTTTCCCTGGTGAGTGTCTATTTAAAATATATAATTTTCTAGATTTCTCCAATGCTATTGGGGAAGAAGTTCTACCTCTTACGGTGACATATAATGAAGTAATTGCTGGTAGCAGAGACGCTGGGTAAGGCCCTTTCTATTATTCATCTCTCTTTCTCTCTCTTTCACCTAACATTAAGGAACAATTGTAAGTTTTGGCAAGGAATATTAAACTGGTGGTACCATATACGTTTATTGGGAAGGGACATATTTGAAAAAATAACTAGTCTAAAGCAGGCGAAATGTGAGAACGACAAACTTTGACAGAGTAAATAACAAATCACCCTTAAACATGATTTATGGGTAAATGTCAGTTTTGGCTCCGTATATATGCAAATATCTCTAGTGACAGAACTGTGTCCAAAATGAGGCACTTGTCACCAACCTCTGCATATATAGCCGAAATATGTTGCTCTTTGAATTTATACCTGTTACATTTGATCTGAGAATTCTGAAATCCCGTTTTTTTAGATCCCTATTCATTGTAATAGAAATTAATGTAGGTTTTAGAGGTGGTGCTTAACGCTGCTTGTCTTTTTTTACTGTATTAAAAACTATCTTTTTTTCCTATTAGTGACTATTTTAAAAACGATTTGGCAATTCTTGGCTAAAAATCTAAAACTAGGAAAAGGAAGAAAAGTTAAGGGTTTGAAACTCTATTTTGAAATTCTTAGAAATTTCTTTTTGTAACTACTGCTACAACTACTATTTTGTATAGTAAAATGTTTCATAAGGAATTGAATTTTTTTTAAATCTAAAACTCATCGCAGATGCAAGGGGTCATATATCCCTTTGAGTCTTTATATGTGAAAAAATTGAACTTTTCTTCATTTAATTTTTTTGGGGAAATTTAGAAAGAGGTACGAAGTAGGACATATATTTTCACCTCATTTTTACAAAAGTTGGGCTAACTTCTTTAGTTAGAACTCTACCCTTGTATTTGAGCAGTCGTTTTTAATCAACTTGACAAAAATTCAAACCTCTACACAAGGCCGTATCCAAGGGAAAGTTAAGGGTCTTGGACCCCTCCTCCCCACAATTTTATCAAACTTAAAACCCAACAAAAATGCATAAAAAAATTTCTTGGTTCGTTTTTAATTTTTTGTTTTTTGTAAACCACCCTCCTGAACTAAATCCTGGACGTGCCTCTATATATTAAGCCTAAATAATAGGCCTATAAAAAGCACAAAAAAGCCCAACACTCAATCAAGCCAAAAAAGACTATTAAATTTCTAGCCAGCCACTTCCTCCTCCCATATCCTTCATGTCGTTTATTACATCTACTGGAAAAGTTGCATTTCCCTACTCAAAGGCTCCATTAGCAGTAGCTGAGATGTATTTAGCGGCGTAGGTTCAAGGGAATTAGATTTGGGGTAATTTATATGTATATACATTTGTAGAATGTATAAGTACTAAATAATTTCATTTTTACTGGAAATACAAAAAAAATCAATATGAGGGGAGAGGAAGCATAATTTTGGGTGGGGGGGGGCAAGCCACTTTGCCTCACTACTCTCCCCCAGTGAAATCTCTGGATGAGTTTAATTTGATAACTAAACTTTAATGCTAAGTTATGGGTCACTCAAGACCCCTGGTGAGTCAAATCCTATATAATAAGGCTAAAGGTGTGAGGTAAACATAATCTTCGCTTGAAGCATTATGTTGGGAAAAGTTGAAGAGTTGATATATTTGGTTTATAAAAAAGTACTCCCTCTCTTCCTATTTGTTGTTAATAGCGTCAATTTTTTTTTAGGGAGAGTGTCATTATTTATCTTCCTTTGATTATAATACCTTCGGTTAATTGTCGTTATAATGTTATTTGTTGTTACTTTTTCTGATGCTGGATCTTTTTCCTTTCTCTTGCATTTGATACTGTCTCCACTAGATTCTTACTCCATGACCAACAAGATTAAAAATATTTACCACTTTACTCTCTTGTTATAAAGACGAATCTTAAAAAAAGACGAATATCTGTGTTTACACGGAGAACTTCAATGTTAATGAATTTCAAGACACATTTCTGTTACTGTATGGTAAAGAAAAAAAAATGCAGACAAAAAGATACATAATTGCCATCCTGGCTAAAGCATGATTTTCATCTGTTTTGAACCATGATGATTCTAAGGGTTATTTTTTATTTTGATCTGCTGTTGTTTGTAAAGGCTTTCAGATTTTTATTGTAATTCCTGAAATTTGTTTTCGTAATTATTTTTACTATTGTGTCTAAATGGGATGATAGTATTAATAGTAATGGGATAATAGTTTAATTATAATATCTGACCAGATGCAAATAGAAATCTCTCTTTGGATTTGACAATCCTGTTCAAAAGACTTTTCTTTCATTCTCAGTTACTAAGGACCTTGGTTTACTCTTTGGTTGGTTGTAGCTGTTGCTGCAACCACTGAAGTAATATAACTATGTTACAAAGGCATAAGCGAATTTCCTAAATTTTCGGCTCGTGCTTTCCTAGCCATGAGCCTTACAGCTTTTGTGTTTGATTCAATACAAGCATATACATATCTTGTATTATGTATTCTAGCCCATGCACGATTCAAATAAAATTATCTTGGCAAGATGTGGCCATGAATAAGGCTGTCTCATTTGAGCCTGGTGATCAACTTGGGATACTTCCACAGAATGGAGATGACATGGTATTGAAGTTGATTCAGAGACTAGATCCTGTCCCAAGTCTTGAACAGACTTACCGTTTGATGACACCGAATGAAATATCGACTATTGCAGGTAATATTTCTTCTATTGATGCTTGTACTTCTGCTTTATTCTGTTATGTTATTTCATGAATTGTAATGTTTGTACCACAAAGCCTAGGTAAGTGGGGCAAGGGCTGTCTAGTGTTTTAAATAGCCGGGCTGGTTTGTTAAGGATATATTTTATTTTTGTTTTATTTATTTTTAATTTTTTTACAGAAACACATGGTGTTATTTTCTGATTTTGGTTACCGATTTTTACACTTTTTTATATGGTGTCATGCCTGGCGCTTGCTGGCACGGATAATGTTTCCTTCCAAGTAGGGAGGGGAGTGTATAGATCTTCATCATTCAAAGTATTTACAATTTAGTTGTGTTTCTTGTAAATAGGATTATTTTTCACGTAATTATGCTGTTTTGTGTTTTTTTTTCTCGAATTTATGTCCACCTCTCTAAGGTAAAATCCCTGTATTCTATATAGACATCGAATAACCAAAAAACTGTGAATTTACTGTCGTGATAAGACGAAAATAGAAATAGAAAAACTTATTTTAGAATCAGTTTTTATGGCTCTTGGTATTTACCAAGTGACATATAGCAATTGCAATTTCTGTTGGTCTGTCGGTCGCTAGGACGATGAAATTTGGCAGGCATATCAAAATCAGACTATAAAAATTAGAAATGATCGGTTCCCCGATTTGACCATCTGGGGGGGGGGGAGTGGGGGAGCTGTTAATTTAGAAAAATTAGATAAATGTGGTGTTTTTAACTTACAAACAGGTGATGGGATCTTAATGAAATTTTATATTTTGAAGGATATTGTGTCTCAGAGCTCTCACTTTAAATCCCGACCGGATTTGGTGACATTTAGGGGAGTTGGAGGGGGGAACCTGAAATCTTGGAAAACGCTTAGCGTGGAGGGATCGGGATGAAACTTGGTGGGAAAAATAAGCACCTGTTTCACAGTTTCAGATGCTCCATTTTTAATTCGAAATGGATCCGGGGACATAGAGGGTTGGATGGGGGAACAGAAATTTTGGAAAACGTTTAGAGTGGAGAGATCGGGATGAAACTTGATGGGAAGAATAAGTACAAGTTCTAGATATGTGAATGACATAAATGGACTGGATCCGCCATCTTTGGGGGAGTTGGGGGGATTTCTAGTGCTTTGGTGAGTTCGGTGCTTCTGGACGTGCTAGGACAATGAAAATTGGTTGGCGTATCAGGAACTTGCACAAATTGCCTTGATAACAGCCTTTTCTCCGATTCGACCATATGGGATGCTGGAGGGAGAGGAAAAATTGAAAAAAATGAGGTATTTTTAACTTATGAATGGTTTATTGGATCTTAATTTTCTTTGATATTTAGAAGGATCTCGTATTTCAAAGGTCTTATTTCAAATCCCTACCATATCCGGTGATATTGGGGGGAGTTGAAGGGGGAAATGGGAAATCTTGGAGAACGCTTAGAGTGGAGAGATCGGGACGAAACTTGGTGGGAAGAATAAGCACAAGTCATAGATACATGATTGAATTAAGTGGAATGAATATGCTCTCTTTGGGGGAGTGGAGGGGGGGGGGTGATAATTTGGAAAAATTAGAAACGGGTGACTGGATCTTAATTGAATTTGATATTTAGAAGGAACTCGTGTCTCAGATTTCTGATTTTAAATCCTGACCAGATCTGGAGAAATTGGGGGGAGTTGGAGGGGGAAACCGGAAATCTTGGAAAACGCTGAGAGTGGAAAGATCCTGATGAAACTTGGTGGGTAGAATAAGCAAATTTCGTAGATACGTGATTGACGTAACCGGACTGGATCCGCTCTCTTTGGGGGAGTTAGGGGGGGTCCAGTTCTTTGGCGAGTTTGGTGCTTCTGGACGTGCGAGGACGATGAAAATTAATAGGTTTGTCAGGGACCTGCATAACTTGACTTGATAAAGTTTTTTCCCGGATTTGACCATCTTGGATGCTGAAGAGAGAGGAAAAATTAGAAAAAATGAGGTATTTTTAACTTAAGAATGGGAGATGATCTTAATGAATTTTGATATTTAGTAGGACCTAGTGTCTCAGAGCTCTTATTTTAAATCCCGACTGGCATTAAGCATATTGATTTTCCTTTTAAATTAATCTGTTGATTCTTGGAATTTTGCTAGAGCTTATGCCATATGAGCTCTTGGCTCTTATGACTTCGTCACAAGTGCCATATGAGTTCTTATCTCTTGTTCTCACTTGCAATGGAAAATTAATGAATAGGTGAAAAGAATTTTCTTTTTATGTTGCAGCACTTAATGAGACAAATCTGGGATTGTGTGTTATTAAGGAAAAAGAAATAAAAATCAGGATTGATTTTTTTATGTATACTAAGAACTGGCCTGGCCGTTTCCAATAACACAGCTATGAGAAAATTGATTGAACGAGCTGGCAGTCCATGAACTGCTGATGGACATAAAAAAAGAAAGAAAAAAACCAGAAAACGTTCAGCAAAATAAGAAAGAAGCATATGAGAGAAAATGTGGAGCGAATACCTGTATTCAGTTATTATAGTAAAATGGCATGGAGACTTTGGCTTACAAATAAACACCTTTTTTTGTTGTGGCTTGTACATCAATTAAAAAAAGAAAAAAAAAGTCAATTTTTTTGTAATATCAGCGTTTTTTGTGTACCTAATTTGTGCTTCCGTATTAGATTGTGTTTTCTATTTCTGTCACGCCCCTAGTTGTATATATGTTTTTATTTTTTTAAGTTTTATTCTTTTTAATAAACTTAGCTTAACTTATATAAAATATTTCACACAAACATTTTTATTTATCGATTTGGGAATCCTTTTTTATTTTTATTTTTACTATAATACTAAAAAAATTCGTTTTTTAACGAAATCCACCAAAATAGTAATTTTTCAAAATCTTGGGGAGGGGAGTCACGTCTCTTCTCCAATCGACGTCCATGGTTTACACATAAGACTTAATATGAATGTGGTTATGTATGACTTGAAATATTTATTTTGTTACGTTTCTACGAGTAGGAAAACCTTTCCAGGGGGAGGATTCAAATCCCCTACCCCCTGGGTACAGCCTTGGCTATACCATGGTGTTAGAAGCAGAAAACGAAAAAAATGCACCTAATCCTACAAAATAAAAATTAATACACCAAAAAGATAAAATATGGGACTCATTCATAACTTAAAACAGAAGAATTAAAGGGAAAAAAAATAAAAATATGCCAATGGTAAGGCCATATCTAGGGTTGCGGGTACCAGGTTTACCATCTTTAGATGTTTTATTAACCTTGTTTTATTAATGAACACAAGGAAACTCAGGAGGAAGCTAATTATTTTAATCTCTTAAACAAGAAAAAACGCGACATTGGGCTTTACAGTTTCAGTGGAGCCGATCTTCATTTCTTGGCCCTTAAGCAAGGAGGACAAGTGGGGGGGGGGCAAGTATTTTCGCTTTCGCACACCTTTCCTTTTTGTCTTCCCCATTTTTCTCTAGGAACCCATCTAGAGCTGGGTTGAGTCTGGCTGAGCTTTCAGAGTCACGCTAGTAGCACTTTATCGGGTTGTTAAGACGGTGCCTTTGTACAGCCTTTTGTTTTATCTGTTGCTATATTACATGTCTGTTCCTTGATTCGGGTTTTTACTTTTTACCTCCAAAATGTTTATGGCAGTTGGTATCTACCAGGGGATATATAGTGATCGCAAGTTCTGTCAGTCTGTCTGTCTGTCCTGGTTTTGCTAATTTAGTCACTTCCAGGTAAGCTAGGACGATGAAATTTGGCAGGCGTATCAGGAATCAGACCAGATTAAATTAGGATTTGTCGTTTTCCCGATTCGACCATCTGGGTGGGAGCGGAGGGGGACGGTTAAATCGGAAAAATTAGAAAAAAATGAGGTATTTTAACTTACGAACCTGTGATCGGATCTTAATGAAATTTGATGTTTGGTATGATCCTTTGTCTCAGAGCTCTTCTTTTAAATCGCGATTGGATCTTTTGACATTGGGGGGGGGGGTCATAAAATCTTGGAAAACGTTTTGAGTGAAGGGATTGGGATGAAGCTGGGTGGGAAAAATAAGCACAAGTCCTAGATACGTGATTGCCATAACCGGAACGGATCTGCTCTCTTTGGGGGAGTTGGAAGGGAGGGTTAATTTTGAAAAATTAAAAAACATAAGGTATTTTTAACTTACGAAGGAGTGATTGGATCTTAATGAAGTTTCATATTTAGAAGGACCTCGTGAATCAGATATCTCATTTTAAATTCCGACTTGATCTAGCGGCATTTTGGGGTGGGAAACCGCATCCACTCTCTTTCGGGGGGTTAGGGGGCGGGGTTCATTCCTTTGGCGAGTTGGGGTAGTTTTGGACATGCTAGGACAATAAAAATCGGTTGGTGCGTCAGGGAGCTGCACAAATTGACTTGATAAAGTCGTTTTTCCCGATTAGACCATCTGGGGGGGGGCTGAAGGGAGAGGAAAAATTGAGGTATATTTAACTTACGAGTGGATGATCGAATCTAAATGAACTTTGATATTTAGAAAGACCTCGTGACTCAGAGCTCTTATTTTAAATCCCGACCGGCATTAAGCCTCATATTTTCCTTTTAAATCAATCTATTGATTCTTAGAATTTTGCTAGAGCTCATACCATATGAGCTCTTGGTTCTTCCGATCTCGTCACAAGTGCCATATGAGCTCTTAACTCTTACTTTTATTTTAGGTCCAAACAAAGAATTTGTTCGTTATCTACCTCCTGCTACAGTCTTTGACTGGTTCAAAAAGTTTTTGGATATTACAACTCCCCCGACCATGATGCTTCTATCTGAACTTGCAACCTATGCTACAAATCAGACAGAAAAAGAACGATTGAACAGGCTCTCAGAGGTACTTTTTTTTCACTCAAATTATATATCTATTAAGTTTCAATTATTCAAATAGTGAGGTAGTGTCACTTCAAATTTTCGCGTCTTTTTTTTGCATTGGATGTTTTCTTTTTGCATTTTTGTATTTCCATTTTTTTCATTCAATTAGAAATGGGAAAAGAAGAATTATTTGTTCATTGTAGGTTTCTTTGCTGGAAATTTTAGTAACATTTGCTTCAAGAGAGTCTAAGCCTTAGAGATATGTCGTGACACTATATCCTCGATTCTTTCCACTTTTAATTCTGATCGATATGTTTGTGCTGATAGACTTTGATAGAAATAACTTACCTGGGTATATCATGCAATTTTGATCAAGACACTAAGCTGTACGGCTGCCATATATAGCTAGCTTTTTTTCAAATGCTTTTTGTGCACAGCTATAAGAAAAAATGCTATATCTTTGGGTTTGAAATATGTGGCAAAATTAATAGTTTTGTGTGCAATTTATTTCAGGATCCTGGGAAGTATTTACACTGGAGGCGTTCCAGATGGCCAACCATTTTGAGTTTACTTGAAGAGTTTTCATCACTGAGTATCCCTGCTGTAGTTCTCATCTATAAACTCCCGCTAATGCAACCATGCTTTTATTCTATATCTTCCTGTTTGCTGAGTTCGCCAACCTGTGTGGATCTAACAGTTGGAGTTGTCAATATTACTGATGGTGAGCAATTTCATCATTGAAGTAGAGTGAAATTCTGTATTTATTAAGGTGAATCGCGTGAAAAAAGAAGAAAAAATATCTACCGGCTTATGTACTCAATTATTTAAGTTACTTAAGATAAAACCTATTGATCGGATAAGATTTTTAACCATGAAAACCTGTTTTTTTTGTGTATATTGAACCCGCTTTATTGTAAATAATCAATTTGTACATTCCTTTTTGGAAGAAACAGGCTTGGGTCACTTCAGTAGTGCTCTCTATAAATGCTCTAAAATATTTATGATTAAGAGTTATAATTCTAAATTTATTGTAGTGTTCAAGCATACATACCCAATTTTATATATATAAAAAAATATATGACAAAAAACTAAACCATCTGCTTAATTAGCTTTTTGATAGCCCTGTCTTATAGCCCTTTTTTCATTCGAAAGGTAATTCTGGTCTTTGGTTCTCAAAATTCCACTCGCTTTGCTCGGGCTTTTGGCCTTGTTGAATGAATTGGAATCCTATTTGATGTGAATTCTATGAATTTTTTTTCTACTTTGTTGTTGAATGCAAAAACTGGCCAGTCCATGTTACTTATAGTGTTGGTTGGATGATTTATGGTCACTCCATTTGAAAAGGACAGCATTTGCTGAAATAATATTATCAAATTCAAAGATGAATAACATCAAAACTAAATAATTTCTGATTACGCACATTTTCAAATGATAAAATATAATAATGCAGCATTATAGACTAGGTTAAATAACGACCTTAATTTCTAAATCTAATTCAGTGCCCTATAAATCACTCTAATAAGTCTAGCTTGTTCAAGTTCGCATATAGAATGCATAGTTTATTTCCATAGTACACGTTAATGTACCGCTAATGACCCCGTATAGGTCATGCTGAGGAATTGCGTTCTGTGCTTTCACACACTTTCTAGTTTATCTTCCCCAGATTTGTTATTTGGAGATGAGTTTACTCTGGCCAAGCTCATAGAATAATGCCAATGACATGTATGCATTCCGTGTCGGATACGCATCCAGTTCTATTTCCCAATAACCATTATCATATTGACGATTCAGTTTTGTTGTGAACAGTAACGCAAAATCCCAGAAGTTTTAGCAGTGGAGGTAATCAAACTGTTGCCCATTAGAATTTATGCGACTCCGAAGTTTGTCTATTACTCCTCGACAACTCCTTTTTTTCTATAGTTGGAGCTTATCTCTGAAAGGAATTACCCCATTCTTGAAATGACATTTTGTTGCGTCTTAACGCCTGGGCCAAGAAATGTTTCTCTTTTATTTTATTACAAATAATTTTTTTTTTCCAGATGGTTCCAGCCCAGTCATTTTTCCAGATGGTTCATCTCGAAGTGGTCTCTGTTCAATGTACCTGAATCAAGCAACTATTGGAGCAACCGTAAACGCCTTCTTCAGGTAATAACATTTACTGTGTTTTACTATAAAGTTTCATGTCATTGGTATTTTGAGAAATATAACTTTTATCGTTATATTTTATGCTGTCATCTAAAATTTTGCAAATCCAGAATCACTGAATAAGCAATTGATAAATTTTGAAATTCCTATAAAGCCTTTCACGCTTGGATAGTAGCTTGAATCTTTTATCTCTATTTTGCATTTGTAATTTCTTTATAGTCTGCATATGACAATTACGATGACTTCAAACGACGAAAATAGTGGCAACATAATTTTTGCGTTACCCACCTAACGTTTGACTTGTTTGAGTTTGAAAGGTTACATATAACGTAGCTTCACTACCTAGCATGGCCTATTAGGTATGTAATGTGAAAGTCACTTTACGGAGGAAACTTCTTCATAACATGTGCAATGTAAAGTAGACTCGAGCTCAACTTGGAATTTCACTTTATTTAAGTTTTATGTTGCGTTAGGTCAATGTAGCGGCAACAAAATTGAATTTCTTGATAAACAAGTGATAAATTGTGAAGACACTATTTAATATAAACTTTACCCTGAAAGCCTTTCATGCCTTACGCTAGCTTCAATCTCAAACCCTATTACATATTTAAAATTTTAATTTGTGACGATTTAGACGATGATTGGGGTGATTTTATAGATTTTTCTGTTAACCTAGAGCAAAAGAACTTGTATAAAATTGAAAAGCTGTACTTATTGCATTACTTGGGAGACGAAAATACGTACTTTGTTAAAGCAGCTTAAAACACCGAATACAAGCAATTCGTATCGTTAACTGACTGGAGCAATAAGTCTGGAAAACTAAGTTGTTGTTTTTTTAGTAAAATACAAAAAAAAAATTCTTTTGTTTTTAGGGAGAAGCCTCAATTTCATTTGCCAGAAGATCCAACTGTACCAATTATAATGGTAGGACAGGATATAGGCATCGCACCATTCAGGTCTTTCTGGATGCATCGGGCAGAACTGATGAGAGGTAATTTTCATATAATCTACTAGCTATAAAATGTGTATGTCGAGAGACTTGAGAAAATCAGAAGAACTTCAGGAATGGTTGCAGAAAGAGGTTGTGAAATATCGAAATCCAAAAAAAAGGCAACGAAAAATATGTTTGTTTTTTTTTCTTCTTATTTTGGGAAATCGTTTTTTTTTATTATTATTATTATATTGCGTTTTTTTTTCAAATACTTTTTGACCTTTCCCATGACCTGTCACTATGAATTACTTTATGGATAAATATGGTATTCATTGGCGACCAATATTGTTTTTTGTTTTTTCGATTTACCTGTCTTAAAAAAATTGTCAGCCTTTGGCTCACTGTCAGTTAATGCTATTTTTTACTTTTTTCTAGATTAGTCTAATCAAATGGGATAAGTTGATAACCATGTGCTATTCCCCATTTATATCAAGATGTGAAGTTCCTACTAGATTGGTCCAAATTTAGCAGACAAGGTGTAGCCTATTATTGTTATTTTTTTTCAAGCTATTTTCACTTAAAATTTAATATTCTAAATTTGGGCCAAAGGCTCACATCTCAAATTGGCCCAAAGTCCCCTTTCTGGATAAATTAAAAACTGAAGCCAAAGACATCTTTCTTATTATAGAAATTTATAATCTTAAAAACCTTTATGCTACCCAATTTTTCTTCTTTTTTTTACCATTTTGAATAGTTTTTGACCTTTTCAACTATCTTTGTAAATTACTTCTGATAAAAGCTGGTATTCATTGTTGAATATTATTTTACATTTGATCCGATTCATTTCGCTCTGTGTCAATTTGTACTAATGCTTATACATCATAAGTATCAAATCCAAATGTAATTTTAGGTGGACAACATCTGGGCACAGCTATTTTCTATGGAGGGTATAGGACACAGGAAATGAATCTTTACAGAGAAGAGAAGCTTCAATATCAAAATATTGGAGCCATTGAGCTTCCAACTACCTACTGCCGAGAAGCTGTCCAAGGATGTGCCCCAGATAGGGTCTTGGTGAATTATCCCACCAATGAAGTTGTATTCTGTTACGATCAGGTACGTGCAGACAATTTGTAATTCGAATGGCTATATATGTAGGGAACAGAGTCGAACTTGTGTGTAAGAGTGAGGTGTTGAAGAGGGGCTGGCCTGTTTCATATACAGAATAATTTCTATTTGTTTTAATCTTTAATTTCGTTCCTTAATCTCAATGGAAAAGAACTATTTGTTAATAATAAAATAAAGACAAAAGAGTGGTCAACATAACATTCATGCAAAAACTAAATACAATAGTGTTAATACATTTTAAATCCTTGACGTATCCAGGATTGTCGTTCAGGTTTGGGGGAGGGGGTCCAAAAAAGTATTGCTAGGGAATGAAGGTTCAAAAATTTAATGAGGGGCGGAGAGGTTGATTTTTGCAAAAGTCACTTTCGGGCCTGGTTTTTTAAAGAATACTATTTCTGATAGAAGTGTTCTGATAGAAATTTTATCATGGGGATGGGGAGGGAGATGCTTTACAAAAGAGCTATAGTTCAGGAGATAAGGTTTTTTTTCACTTCTGTATTTGTAATTCCAGTTTTCGAGTCAGAGGAAAAGATAGCTTCTTTGTTTGCATTTTTATTACTAGTTTACGACTTAGAAAAATGTCTCGGAGGGACGAGATTCAAGCCCAATTTTCCCCTCCTGGATAAATCCCTGTATACAAGCACAGTTCAGTTTAAATATATAAAAGATTACGATAATGGGATAGATGGTAGAGAGTTTTCTGGACCACTCGAATTTGAAAAATGATAAATTTCCTATACAAGTCCATTAATTTAAGAAATAAACCTTATGTAGAAAAACTTTGCAGATGGATCAAGTTTTTCTCATTTGCTTTAGACTATAATATATTTTTTGTCATTTTTTAAGGATTACAACTGAGCGGCAAAAAATAAAACAATTTAGAAAAAAAATTGAACGTTATTAAATTCCAATTAATTGTACAAATAACTCCATAATTTTGTAGTAGTTTGGTTTCTTTATTTATATTAAAGGGATTTTGTCACTTCAGATCGATTTTTAGGGAATTTGAAGAAATGGGGATGTAGCACCTATTTGTTGACTATATAACGTTGATTTTCGTATTCAGCATGATCGATTGCATCAGATTACATTCTTAAACTATCTCCTGCTTGGTGATCACCAAATACCTTAAATATCAACATTTATCTCGTCTGGTTCCCTAACTATGGTTAGAAGGCTATGCATAAACTGATGATCTGTGTACTTACTTAGGGTGGTGAAGTGGCACTTTTAGAAATATATCTTTAGGAATATTAAGAAATGTTCATTTCCATCACCTCCCTGAACTATAAGGAGTAATATATCTTGTACTGTCCAGTTCCCAACACAACCAAGCTTTTGAGCAGCCTAAAAATCGAAGAAACAAAAACTATTCAAAATGAAAAACCTTAAAAGTTAAATATGACCAAGCACTGACCTTAAGCAGTAAAGTATGAAAACGGATGAATTTACAGAACGAAAAGCGCGTGATTGCAAAAAAGTGAATTGTATCAAGTTGAAAACAAACGGAACTGCTAAGAAGCATAAGAATAGTTCATAACATAGCAGTACTAAAAAACCACTATTCTACACCTCTGTTTAGCAGAATTTTCTTCTTGAAAATTAGTGTTTATGGTGTTGTTGATGCTTCGACAACGCTTATTGTATACCTTTGCAGCGTACCCCCCCCCCCCCCACCACCAACAAACAAAAACAGATAACAATCTATTTATAGTTTTGCAAACATTGGTAACTTGGGGTTGGTTTAGTAGGTACAATGTATTTAGTTGTATTTACACAAAATATCATACAAACGGATCAGCCAAACAAGATACTGTGATTGTGGTTGTGCTACAGTGCTGCCCCAGAATCAAAAACTGAAATTGATATAAACTAGGACTATGTTTCGCCAAAGATCTTGTTCCATTCTCAAATAATTAGCATTTTTCTGCCAATTCACGCCATTGTTCCTGGTAAAATCACCAATGACAAGATCACTAAAATCCAAAGTGTTGAGCGTTCATGAAACTTCACAACTACTCAAAGACAACTTTTATGTAATGGTCACCTCACGCTATTAGTTTTAGTCTTTCAAGTTTTTTTTTTATCTTTTCTGAAACAGCCATTTAACAGAGAAATTGTGAAAGAATCGGGTTTTTTCTTCAAATTTGGTTTTTATTCTTTGGAGTGGTAGTTGGAGCTATGTACTGATAGCTTTTGTTCTTTTAGAGGGAGGGTATTTACCCTCTCAACTTTTCCCCCTTTCCAAATTCTAAAATCTTTCTTAACATTTTTGGTATTTTCTCTAGCCTAATTCATAATTCTTGGTTTGCATAATTTTTTCTTACTGTAAAGTAGAGCCTATTGTAGGTCCGTTTGCATATTTAAATACATATTTTATTATTTAAAAACAAAATATATTTTTAGTCACGTATTTGGAAATGCCATTTAAACATGTTTATGACCAAGTATTTTGTAGTTTTATCTAAATAATATGGCCTTGGCACAGGTACGTTCACAGAAACTGTTTTGACTTAAAGATGGGTAAAAAAAAATCTATTTCCAATTTCTAAAATATTTCTTCATTATTTTTGTTTAAACATTTTTTATATTTTCTCTAGCCTAATTCATAATTCTTGGTTTGCATAATTTTTTCTACAGTAAAGTAGAGCCTAAATAAAACTCATGTGATTACCCTACAAAAAAATTCTTCTGGTACTATCTTTAGCGCTTTTTTGCTCTAGTGTAGGTCTATTTGTTTTTTTAAATACATATTTTATTATTTAAATGCAAAATACATGTTTACGACCAGGTATTTTGTAGTTTTATCTAAATAATCTGGTCTTGGTACAGGTACGTTCATAGAAATTATTTTGAGATGGATAAAAAAAATGAATTTAATGGAAAACGTTGGATAATAGATTCGATAGTGGACATAAAAATGTTTTAGGGGGAAGGGCGTTCTCAAAGGCCTGTTCCCCGAGTTTTTGCCTGTTTAGAACTTTACTTAATTTTACTTTCTTTGACATCTTGCTTTTATGGGGGTGTCAAGTATATCAAATACCGTGATTAGGCGTGATTGTTTAGCAAAGTTTGAACGCATAACTTTCAAGTATATCCCTTTACCCTATAAGCATGCGTGATGATGCGGAGAGCCGAATCAAATTGAATGATTAGGTATAATTAAAACTAAAAGTTTTTTGTATAAAGTATGTGAAATAAATTTTGTTTTCTTAAATTAAAAGAATTTTATCTGAAAAAAATTAAGAGTCAGCTCGAAAAATAACGAAAAATAATAGTTGGTTCGTAGTAGTCAGACTTTGAATATAGGTAATAATCAGTTTGTTAGGATTCCGAAGGCACATGCATGTCTAATGGAAAGAAGTTATCGTTACTAGTTTTTGACTCTTCTTTTGTTTATGTGCTGTTTTTCCCTTAAAGTAAAAATTAATGTAGATGGAGCCGTGTTTGGATTTAGTAATAATTTCTTTCCAGGGACTTGTGCAGATGGTGATCAGTGACAATGCCTTTCGTATGTATGAATCGTTATATCTTCAAAATGGTCATATTTACATTTGCGGAGATTTTCACCTGGTCAGATATGTGAGACGCATTCTAAGATTAATATTTGAAGAATATGGAAATCTCAATGAATATGAAGTCAAGTTGGCTTTACAAGACCTCGAAGTAAGTTTCAGTGTCATATAAAATTTTAATATTATCTTTCATAATGCAAAATTCTCTTTCATAAAGCATAAGATCATGTTTCATATTGCCTTTTGTGCATGAGTGAGCATGAGATATTACTTTGGCTTTTATTGCCACCTTCTTGCAATTCCTGGCATATCAGTAATAGAGGCTTACTATCAAAAACTGCTTAATAATTTTTAATGTTTCTAATAGAATCTTGCTTGTTGAAAAGTATTCAAATACTCTTACCACATCAGTTTATTTGCAAATCATATTTTTAAGCTTAATTCTCCGTGAGGAAAAGCCGGGTATAAAAGACTGGAACTCCTTTGATGTTGTGATATGGTTTAGTGCCATACACTCTGTCATAAGTTCCTACCTCCATCCTTGAAAGGGAACCTCGCCTATGTGTCCTCATATTGATGTTGAAGTAGACTTTTCATGAGGTTGCTTAACTAGAATGGGGACTGCAAACGTGGCTTCAGGGTGACATTGAGGAGTTGTATCCCCTCAAAAATATAATAGCCTAGTAAACAACACAGCTTTGCACTGAATTTAATAGTTTCCCTGTTAACACAGGACCAAAGTTTTGACGCAATATGGCTGATGTTTTAGTGAGAGGGTACCATATTATTACTTTTACTTCTCTCTGAGTGGTGAAACTATGCTCTAGATCCCAAGATCTAGGATAAGGTCCTAGATCCTAAGACTAAAATTTCCAGGATTCAAGACAAGCTATTTATCAAGACGGCATCCAGAATTTTTCCACTTTCTATGTATCTTTACATCTAGGAACAGTAAATTTAACTGTAAATTTAATTGTATCTTTATGAAATCGTAATATTAGTATTTATAAAAGATAGATTTCTGGTCCTTTATCTCAGTACTGCTTGGTAGTTAAAATCATATTTTTGTTAGTTAGATTTCGAATTAGATAGATTATTGTTTGTTTGAAGATTATATTTGAATTGCAGTTAGATATGAAATCTTTATTGAAACAAGTTTTCATTCAAGTACTAAATTTGTTGGTATGGGCAAATACATATTTTTAAATGAATTTAAAATAAATTGCATTCAAAGAATATAACTAACTAATATCCTATAGGAACAATCCTACTAGAAACTTGTTTGGTGATTTTAGCATAAAAGTAATGTATTTTTGATATATTATACAATTCACTTAAATTTTTTTTTTTTTTTTTTTTTTTGACAAGGTTGCTGTTTAAAATGTAAGATATGTAACAATGATAAATAATTTGCTTCTAACCCATATCATATGCGAAAAGGACAGTTGCGAAGTATAACAAAATAAGAAGAGAATATACTGCAATACATTTTTAAATGAAAACTTAAAACTTTGTGTTATCAGGGAAATAATATCAATTTTGATGATGTTTGAGAATATAGTTGCTGTGTTTCTAATTAACTGTGTATTGTTTTAGGATAGTGGCCGTTTTCATGATAGGTGCCGTTTCCATCATCATGATGATGATCCATGTTTGGTTGATGACATTTTCGGTAGAATTGTTGGCTCATGAATAACTCACTTGTAATATAAAAGAAAAGCTCGTTGAATGAAGGACAATACAGTCTGATTCAGCTGTTAGTTAAATGTGCTGCAAACATTGGTTTGATTTAAATTAGTTTGAGTGAAAGTGAATGTAAACTAATGAAAGTGCTGTTGTGCACAGTCATTTGGAAATTATTTGTTTTTAAACGCATTATATATCTTTGATCTTGATAAAAATATAAGACTTGCCATAAGTGTTCCGAGTTTTCATGTATTTTTGCTATGCTTGAGTGATTCAGTTGATTAGATCTGATTTCTCTTTGCCAAAGATGCTAGACGGGATTTAGATGCGTGCCTATTTTTTTATTTAAGTTTAACTATCGTATGGTCTTGGCATGTTTTAGATTTCTGTTGATGTACCATTCTGGTATTCGAAATTTAGTTTCGCTATTGGAACTTTTCTTTTTGAAAGCAAAGTAAGAGTACAGCATGTCCATTTTCTTTAGCTCTTGAATTAGACGTTGATCCTGTTTTGGAGCAACGCTGCAGCTTATTTTCTTTTCTTTCTTTTTTTTTTATCTGTGGTCTGCAGCAGTGCATTTAAACCTTGCACTTTAAGGGGAATTTCAGAAAGCATTCGACCTCATAACTCATTTTTTTTTGTGGCCAGGAACATGGAAGTTATGGGTGTCAGTAACGCTGTCTAGCTCATGTTCTTTTTTCTTTCTTTTTTTTTCTGAAAAGCGAACGCAGTGCGTACACCCATTGAATAAAGGGGACATTACCTCAGAATGACAAACATAACATGCCCATTCCTACAAGGAGCCGAAAATACCGGCTCTATCTTCATATGCATGATCAAATTTGTGCTAGCAAATTTTCATGAACGATTCAAATTTGCAGATGAACTCTGTTTTAGTTTTTAATTTTTAGTAGTTAAACAAGTGATAGAATAGCAGTTCAGAGATAACCTCCTAGACTCCTTTTTTTATGATTATACTGAATATAGATTTACTCTCAATAGCTCCCAGTTAAATATCCTTACGTTTTGTGCCTTGAAAGAAGCCTTCGAGAATCCCCTCTCCTCTCAGCACCATTTCTAGCTGTTTTGTCCTACAAAATCCTTTGGAGGAGTTTCGCTTATGTCTGATTGTACGTTTACCGAGTATGTTGATAAGTTTGTAAAAGCTGGCAGCACATCAATCCAAACTCGAAGTGTCGAGTACATATATAACTAATTAAAAACTGCACTCAAATACGCTGTACCTTTTTTCGAGTCTTATTCGACCAGAAAACCAGCTGCCTAAGTGGCAAAACCGAAGCTATTCAGAACTGTTTTGACTATTTCATTCGATTCATTTAAAGATAGAAAAAAAACATCACATTAATCCCCAACGAGGAGAAGAGCTAGTAAAGTTGGGCCATACACATAGTGTGACGTGTATAGGAAATCCTACATCTTGTCATAATAATAGCAAAAATGCTACAAGAAAGATTCAACAACAGAACATAAAAAGCAAAACAACTGAAGAAATGCTGGGCAGAAAGGGCATGGGAGGTCTTCCCAACAGGGAGACACAAAAGTAAACAGAAACGCAAAGAAAAATATAATATATTTTCGTATTCGTTCATTATTGGTCAATATTCAGTATTTCCATCTTGACAGAAAATCTGGATGAGCCAATTGAAGGTTTGGTATACAGCTTATATTTTTGGGAAATTAAAGGAACTTGGTACCTTATTGAAGACCTTGACCTTTCTGAACTTAGAAAATGAATTCGGCACGTTTCAAAATACCGACAAGCCGAATGAGGGGGTTAAATCAGCAGAAATTATTTCATAGAAATAATTCTGAAAATTTTGTATTTGAAAAGACACATGAACTTGTGCTCTTCCACATGGCTGAATTACCTTCATCTAGTAACATAGGCGAAACGCTTTAGTTTGACTTTTCCAAAGGCATATCATTGTCTGATAATGAGTGACCAAAATGAAAAGGAAGTTTTGACAAAGATATGTTGCAGCTTTAGGGAGAAAAAGTATTATTTCAGCCAAATTTGGAGTGAAGTAGGACTTAGAATGAAGATATGAATGCCATGTAATCAGTTAAAACGTCTTTTTACAGAACATATTTGGATACTGTCAAAAAATAATGTTTGCCCTTCTTGAAGATCAGCAATTGAAAACTTTTTTATTGGATCTATGTTGAAGTCATCTAAATGCTTTCTACGAAACTATTTACGTAATATTTCGGAATAATAAAGGAAAATATTACCATGTTTTGACAACTGCCTGTTATAATTCTTATTAGTGTAGCATAAACGATTTGAGGTACAATTTATCTTCAGGAGATTAATATTTAGGCGTTTTTTATAATAATAATTTAGGTTAAAAATTTAAAATAAAATTTAGATTAATATTTAGGTGTTTTCCATATTCTTTTCTTTTATAACAAACCTATTACTATCCATCAAAATCCAGACCAGACAAAGAAAATTGACAAATATCATTTGCCCCTGTGAGATGTAATACTATCACAATCGCACTTACCATTTCACGATGTGTAACAAACTTGAAACGACATAAAGAATTTTTTTCGGGCCTGGGCTATTATTCAGTTAAAAATTTCAAATGACTTGCTCAGCTGGACTTTGGATTCGGGGCTTTTGAAGGAAGGGACAGGATGTGAGCCATAAGAATGGAGTGGACTGGAACTTCATTATGTTGGAAATCTAATTTTTTTATTTTTTTCTCTTTCCGACTTTTTTTTTTACTTTTGAAAGATGAAGCATAGCCAATCTTATATGTGTTTTGTCTCACTGTACACTGTTGTTTTGTGTATAGGGTAAAGGGTAAGAATTGGGCCTCTTGAGAAGCCAACATGCTAGAACAAATCCTTGCACATTTTTATATTGCTAATATTTTGCTTACTCCCATGGTTTGGTTTGCATTTTGACAACTCAACCCTGTACCCCTTTTAATGGTCTTTTATAGCCCTAGGCTATACAAAAAAAAATGACCAAAAAATAAGGAGCTCTTACTTTATATTATATATCAAGTACTGATGAATCACATTCCCTTGTTTTCCCCCATTTTTATCGATTTCCAAAATAGCTGTCATCGTTTATCACGTTACTTCTCTCTACTCAGCCTATGACTATATAATAGCAGGCTATGGTATTTCTTGGCATGTTTTTGAAAGGCCCTGGCGTGTTTTTTGTTTCATATACGGCAACACTGCAGTGCTTCCACTTTCCTCGATTTTCAGGCATTTCCCCAAAAATCAAGAAAAATCGTCAAAAAAATTACGTTCCCCGAATTTCTTTCTTCTCCCTTGACCTACCCAAAAATGGAGTTAGTGAAAGGCTCATTGTTCGTTCTACTACTTTAATACTGTTTTACACCTTTATACTATGGTACACTGGCGAACATATGATATTGAAAACTCCATTTTGCAAGCCAAAATGGGAATACAACAATTGGATGCGGATTCCTCCTCTCTTATTGTGAATTTAGGAATGGCAAAAAAATTTTCTTATGTTAAGGCTGATGCAACTGACGAAGAAGAAGCTACGATTATCTCTAGACTTCCAATTTAATAGTAAGCCAATTTTGTCAAACTCTTCTAATTATTCTAGCTGTTTATCGTTTTTAAATCGCTCATTCCTATTTTGATTTCGGAACACCAAAAACAAAATACTTTGAATTGATTTTCATTGCTTTATTTCGTGTGATAATAGACCAAATATCTGATGATTTTTTCGCTATTCGGCATTTAAGGTTCTATGTAAATAAGGCAGTCATCAGATAGTTCATGGTAAGAGACTGTAACTAAGAGTCAATGTGGCTCAATAGCAGTGGCGGATCCAGGGGAAGGGGGTGTGTGCCCCCTGAATAGGTGGCGGATTTGTGGTTGGAAACGTTTGCTCTGGTTTGGGTTGGGACGAAAGTTATTTTTTATAATTGGTTTTTAATTATTAAGACTGTTTCTTTCTGCAAACAAGTTTGAAAAAAGGTTTTAGTCACTTTGTGCAGTGTTTGTTAGATTTTACTAACATTGCTTACAATCAAAAAGTGTTTCATTAAATTTAGGTTTATCAAGGGAATCTCTCCCTATTACCACAAAAGCCAACTGGGAGGCGGAAATCTTCATTTCGTAATAACAACGTAGTGAAATTTAAAATCCAAAATCTTTGGGCTAAGAAAAATCTTAAGTATTTAAGAAAAATACTTAAAACTAAATATATGAGTCAAAATACTCCTTACAAGATCGGAGTAATCATTTAAGAAAAATACATTTTCGTTTAAAGGAAGGCAAATAATTATGTGTTTATTTTTTATCTAGCTGGTATAGATGGATCTCTGAGTTCTCATTTTGAATCAGAAGAATGGTTTTTCGGACATTTACTTTTAAAATGTTGATAGAAACTGGAAATTCATACAACTTGAGTTAACCACGGAAATGGAATGCAACTAGAATTTTACTTCAGGATTTCAAACTTTCTCAATACCAACTAACCACAAAATTATTATTTTATTCTTGCTTAAGGGTTTCATATATTTGTCCATAAAATTGTCTAAACTGCTATATATACTGCTGAGGATTTTTATACTTACTTTGATACGTTCCATCCAATCATATTTCCACGATTAGTTGTTTATAAATCAAAATTTCTACAGGACAATTCTTTTACTTAATGCTAAATCTGAGTCAAATTTCAAATTTTTATACTTGTACTTAACAGATGTGTCTAACAATTAAAATTAACAATTAAAACAATTAAATTCTAACAATTAAAAAAGAAACAATTAGAAATCTACCACAGCTTGAAACCCTGAGAATTTTGATCACCAATCTATACTTATAAAATATGAAAACAACAGACACATAAAAATTTCTTTTTTTAGGAGTATTTTGACTCATATACTAAGTTGAAAGAAAATACCTACATGTATCTTTATTAGAGTTCATATTTTTCTGACGATTTTAGTCTTTATTCAAATATTTTTGGATGAATAGAGGAGGAAATACTAACGAAGAGCTTTAAACTAAAATAACTCTAGATTGACAGGTCTAGCCCTTGCAAACATTCACATAAATATTGAGATAGACATCGACCTTGTAATAAATAAATATGGTGGGAGTAGAAATTGAGAAATAGACCTTTTCTTGTAAAAATGGGAATTCTGTAATTTAAGCGAAGTATATCGAACTTTAAAACATGGAAAATACAGTATGTTGTTAAAAAAAGTAAAATTTTGATTAGTAAATTTTTGAGATTTCGTCAAAGTTGACACTGTTTTTTGAAACACTATTTTTAAAAAGAAACTGTGATTAGTGAATGCTTTGTTGCCTCTACTTAAAACCCTCGTTTAAAATGTTTTCTATGCATTTTGGGAGTTTTTTAAACTTGTTCCCGAATTGGGAGATTCGAGAGTTGAAATGTTGCAACACTGGTTCAAAATAGAAAAGAACAGAATACTAGAAGAAAGGATTAAAAATTTTATTGAAATTTATCCACAGGCCTATTAGTTGCTAAAGGTTTGTGAGGTTTGCCTTTGTTGCTAGAAATTACATGTCTGATATAATTAGCTTTAATAATGTGTGTTTTTGTGGTACTCTAGAGAATATGTGACATTAATATTTAGACCCATTCTTCAAATTGTGATAGCCTAGGCAAAAACTAAAATAGGCTAGCAAAACGGTTAGGCTAGAATTCTCCTCCCATAAATAGAAAAAAATTGAATCCTAAACTTTGATCTAAGATTTCAAACAGCTTTTAAAAAAGTAACAAGGTATTAAAATCCTTAGATTGCTCCAAGCTGCAATTTATGATAAACCAGCTACCAACACCCTCTCAATAGTGACTCCCCCCTCCTCAAAAAAAGAAGAAAAACAACTATCTTACTGATTTTCCTTTTGAATGGAAGTTTTTCATCATTTTCTCCCCCATGCTAAATATAGCCTAGCAGACTTTGTAGCTCAGTTTGATGAAGGCTAGCTATTGAGACAATGTACAGCCTATTTTCAATAATCTACAAATTTTGAAACGATTTTGAATATGTTTTGGTAAAATTCTAGTTTATCTCTCTTTGAAAGGGGTGAGGTTTAAAAAATGAATTTAGTTTTATGAAAATAAAACTTTGCAAAACAGATCTCCAGCTCAAATTAAGCACCAGAAAACTTTTCAGCTTTATAACTTTTCTCAATCCTAATTTGTAAAGATTCAAAAATATACAAATAGGCTAGCCTATATTTCCATAATATAGAAAAAATCTTTTTAGGCTATAAGGGTTAAAATTCTACTAAAACAACAGGGATTGTATTTTCAGAATTAAAACTAGAGAAAAGGAAATTAATAAGTGTAATCAAAAAAATTATAGTTGAGAGACTTCTTGCTATCTCAGAAAGAGGTTAGGTTAGGAAAATGAAACTTTCATTAGGGATGGGTCTACAGGCTAAAGCATATCCCCAGAAGGCATTTTAAAGTACCCACCTCCACTGCTTCTCCCCCTAGAGAGCCCTGAAATCAGCCTACATGACAGGTCTATCCCTATTGAAATTTCAACAAAACAACATTTTACCTTAATTTTTAGTGACCAGTTGCTTTTTCTCTGTCTTTAGTTCTGAAAATGCAATTCCTGTTATTTGAGTAGAATTCTGAGCCACATCAATGTTTTTTTTTCAAAATTTAGGAAATGTATTTGCATATCTTTAAAACCTTATAAATTGGGATTGAGCAAAGTTGTGAAGCTGAAGACAATTTTTGTTGTACTTCATTCAAGCAGAAGATCTATTTTGCAAGGTTTCACTTTTATAAAACACATATTTTGAAGGTCATTAAGGTCAGGGCCCTCTAGAAGGAGTGGAGGTACATACTTCAAAATACCTTCCTAAAATACTTTAGCCTGTAGACCCATCCCTGAAAGTTTCATTTTCCTAACCTAACCCCTTTCTGATATAGGATGAAGTCAACTAACTAGAGCTTTACTATAAAATTCAAATACTTGGGGAGAAGGGTTTCATGGGAACAGTGATTGGATATGGGTAAGTCAGTCCTAAGCCCAACCTGAAATGGTGGCCCAAGATGAGTGTTGAATGAAAGAGACACAAATTGTTGATCACAGAAATTAGAAGGGGTTAACATGAAACCTTGGCAATACCTTCCCATAGTGTATTCTTGGCCCTGGATTCATGACTGAAAGTTTCATTTTCCCAACTTTACCCCTTTCCAAGATAGCAAGAAGTTGTTAAACTAGAATTTTATCTTTGTTTGAAAGACATCTAATTATTATCAATTACTAGATAAAATTCTATACAGTTTTGAAGGATAGTGTAGTTTTCAATAATTTGGTTCCTTTGACAATATAAACAATCCCCTCAATAATCTAACAATGGACAGTGTCACTTCTTTGGTCCCAGCAAACCAATTTCCTGACATGGTTGCTTTTTGAAACCTAAACAGAAAACTGGTCTGAAACAAGATGGACAACCATGTTGTAAAATTGGTTTGGATCTTTTTTCTTGGATCATGGCCATAACCTACAGTTTGTAAAACAAGTAAAAAGAAATATTATTGGATTAATTTTAATCAGGATATTGATAATGCTAAGGCTCTGTCTCAAATTTTATCATTTTCTCCTTTCCAAGCTTTTTCTTAATTTCAGTAATTTTTCACATTAAAAAAAAACAAAAAAAACTTTTTACCATTTGCCATCTTTAAGGAAAAGTTCCATTAAAACTTTTCAAACATTTTGTGGTAATGTAAGGAGCAACACAGCTCAGTTATCAAAATGCTAAAACAACATAATTTTGATACAATAGGTATATCAAAAGAATTGGTTTATCACACTGATTCTTAATGTATAAGTTTCATTAAGTTTAGTGTACCCATCAAAGGCTACAAGTCTGAGAAAATTTGTTTGATTTCCATACAAGGGGAAAAACATCCCTTAACTGTCAAAGGATTTTAATGAAAATCAGACCACCTTTCCAGGGATGTCTCAAACTCCTATCTGCAAAAATGTGGAATTTTGCGTTGTTTTTTACCAGAAGAAAGATCTTGGATGTTCTTTGTTTACATTTTTAGCCAACTTTTTATGGTTAGGTGGTGGTGAATTTTCTACATAAAGAATTTATCATTGGGAGATATCAGGGGAAGAATTTAGGGGTTAGACCTTAAATTGGACAAGTAAAAGAACACATCTGCTTTGCTGGGAAACACTACAGCAATGCTTTAAGAAATTCATAATAAATTTATTGTGATATTTACCTTGATTTATTAGCAGTCAACCTAATCTATCATACACTTAACCATCTTCTGGACCATGCCTTGGTGTTTTTTTTGTTTTTTTTTTGTGGATGAGAAATTCCTCCCTTGAGTGCAGAGTGCAGACAGTCTGGTATTATAATACTATTTTTTTTCTTTTTGCTAGTATTAAAGCTCATTCCAATAGGCAATGCATAGAACATCCCTCTTGCCTTTTCCCAAAAAACACCTTTCTAAGACTTTAGAATTAAGTCAGGCTCAAATGGGCTAAAATTTCAGACGTTTTCATATCAGTTCCCTAATTCAAGTGGTGAAGTTCCCCCTTCCTCCCTTTGCAGGTCTTGCAATGTTAAAAATGAAATGATTGACCATTGTTTATTTGAATGTAATATGCTAACGTCTGCTCAGTTTACCATACAATGTGAACTGTTAGAATGCTTCAAACACCACAATATCTCACTATTAGCCAAGAGTCTAGCTGACCATACCTGCACACAGAGCTCAGAAATCACTATTTATCTACTTATTACCTTAAATTGCAGCTTGGAGCAATTTAAGGATTTTTCCTTCTAGAAACTCCAGAGTATGTTCACTTGACTATGTCCATTTGGCTATATAGAGTATGTTGAATATGTTCACTTGGCTATTGGTTTGATGTTGCTGCTTCAAGTGCTTCCAGTTATACTTCTATTCTTTTGTTGACCATTTGTTGTCAAGATGGTTCTTAAAGCTGTGTGTGGTTTGGGCAGCAACAGTATATGGCAGTAATATGTTCCAGAGGTTTGGAACACAGTTGGTAAGAAAATGGGTACATTGTCCCTTTGAGGAGAAATGCCTGGATAACTGCAAGTTATGTCCCCCTGTACAAGAATCCTGAGACGAAGTGCCCTTGAATTAATGAGCTGTTGAACCAGAATGGCATCACCCTGTGTTCTTCTTTAAACCAGAGTTGGGAGTTTCAGCTTGCATACCCTTGTAGGGGAAGGGAGCTCATGCATTCCACTCACCATCTTAGTGTATCTTCTCTGAATATCTTTTTTGAAAAGGGGGGATGCATGGACCATACATGTTTCAAGTCTTGACTGAACAAGTCCTTTATACAAAAGGTTCAGAATTTTAGGAGAACAGGAGGAAATTGTTCTTTTTATAAGCCCTAGTGATGAGCTGGCTGATGCTGCTACCTTCTTTACATGATTTCTAAATTTAAGATGATTCTCAACAATTACTCCTAGGTCACATTCTTCCAACACTGGAGAAAGGGACTGACCCTTAAGAGAGCAGGTTGTATTGATGTTCTTTTGTTCAAAGTGTAAAACACGGTATTTTGACACATTGAAAGTGACTGGCCCTTAAGAGAGCAGGTTGTATTGATGTTCTTTTGTTCAAAGTGTAAAACACGGCATTTTGACACATTGAAAGTTCAGGGTCTTTCCGAAGTTGAGAAGTATCCTCAAGAGTGCTAGCAGGACCAATTACCTTGGAGTCTTCAGCATATAGCATCATCCTGCTTTTAAGCACTAGAGGAGCATTGTTTATGACAATATTGAACATGGTGGGCCAAGCACACTACCCTGTGGAACCCCACTGATAACAACATGAGAGGAGGAGAGGATAGGATTGCCATCTCCATCAAATATTCTTAGATGCTGAATACAATTCCTCAAGAAATCCATAATCCATTTAAGAATTTTTTCCTCCAAATCAGTAGATTTTAGCTTGAGCTCAAGTCTCTTATGGCAGACTTTGTCAAATGCTTTTGAAAAATCAAGAAGGATCATGTCAATAGGGATTCCCAACTCCAGTTGTTTTGTAATATAGTTTTATGACTTGAGCAGATTAGTGTCAACTGATCTGTTGCTTCAGAAACCATGTTGAGAGCTATTGAAAAGATGATTCTGATCAAGATGCTCAGTAACTGTTTCATTGATAATTAGTTATCTTTTTCAGAGGCTAGGGTAAAAAAGATCATTTTTATTTAAATCATTTAATGTTTTTAGAAAAAAAAATTCTGCAGATTGGTTTGAATAGAGATAGCACACAGAAAACAATAAGACTTTCTTTTACCTAAAATTCTGCTGCAAAAATGTTAAAATAGTTGCAATTTGGCTATTATTATTATTTATTTTCCAAGGGCTTTTTTTTTATAAATAGATTTTGAATAAATCTGTATAAATAAATACAATTGTTGTTTAAAACTGGCTAATATGCAATAAAATTGAATTACAAAATATACAGAAATATAAAAAACAATACAATTATAATTGGCTGATATATATATACATAAAGCTACCAACAAAAGTTGTTGTTACTATTGGCACAGAATCTGTCCAAGAACCTGTTCAATAGTACAAATACATATATATATATATATATATATATATATATATATATATATATATATATATATATATATATATATATATATATATATATATATATATATATATATATATATATATATATATATATATATATATATATATATATATATATATATGTATATATATATATATATATATATATATATATATATATATATATATGTATTTGTACTATTGCTACAAATTGTATAAATAAAATATGTGAAAATCTTACATTTTCACCAGAGGATAAATAGGAACCCTATTTAGGTTTATCAAGAAAAAAACCTAATTATTTTTTTCTACTAAAATTTTTAATTCAACATCTTAAACTCCTTCTTTCTTCCTTTTTTTGTAGAAAGTCAGGTCCTTCTTACTCTTCTTTTGTATTGGGTTATCTTTGATTTATGTCTAAAAAAATGTGTTCTCTTTAACAGCTTTTTATTCAAATGTGTGTTTCAAGTGTTTGATTCTATTCCCTATTAAGCATTTTACTTATGCTTAAAAGCTTAAGGAAACTATTGTATAGGGTTTCTCTAAAAGTGTCTAACAATGCTCAACTCTTGTGTAATTAATTAAGAATTGCCTAACTATAAAGAATGAAGTTTGGTAGAAAGAGAAAGTCAAGACAAACCTGGGTCCATTTAGACCACGCATTGTCCATTTTAGGCTACTTGTGAAGCATTCCACATAAAGCTACCAACAAAAGTTGTTGTTACTATTGGCACAGAATCTGTCCAAGAACCTGTTCAATCAAATATGGAATTGATTTTTGCAGATGCTCCTGGAAGACCTCACTTCACAGAGTGTAAGTCCCATATTGTCATTTTATTCTTTTAGGCTAGCTGTATTGTTCAAAGTTTTTGAATTATTTGTAAATTCCAAGGAAATGTTCCCCAACTTTTTTGTTCTTTCTTTTTATTCACTGATACTTTATTTCTCCTTGATGGAAGAAAGTTGAACAGTAGGGAAATATAATTTTCTAAAAGCCAGGATTTGGGAAGATAAACAAGGAAGAATTGTGGCTGAAGTTTCGAATCCCTATCTGTTAGAGCAGGAGTCTACAAATGCTTTTGCCAGAGGGCCATATTGTCTGTCACACAGGAGTTAGGGGGCTAACTACACACTAGAGGTTCAAATTAGAAAGATTCAAAACATAGATGTTGTTTTAATGATATATTCTTCCATTTATAATATTAATATTACGTAACATCATATATAATATTATTTAATAATACATTGATACACTCTACATGGACAACTGTATTTGTGGAAATAGTAAAATTATTTCCTGGATGTCAAAATCGTAGATATTCCTGGCTTTATGTTTCATATTCCCAGTGTCAGAAGTGACCTGAGATTATCATCTGAAAAATTAGCTCTCAAAGTGCTTTTCCCATGTTTCATCCTTTAAATTGTGTGTTCACACATGTATATTGTTCCAAAGATTGAAAGGTACCATGATGCAAAGCTTTGACATTAGAAAACTCTTCCTTTGGCAAGATTGGTAAAAACTCGGAAGTCTGTCTTTGAACTTGTCCCTAAGGGGTTCATTTGCTTGTAACTTCATGGCTTCCAGTTCGATTTTATCCAAACAACTGGTTACAACTGCTTTAAATGTACTTTGAAATTGTCTCACTTCTTGTGCGATTTCACTGAAAGTAGGAGGCTATTCAAATAACCTTTCAATGACTCTAAATTTATTGGCTGTCTCAGAAATAAGACACACATACACACACGTACATATATATATATATATATATATATATATATATATATATATATATATATCTATCTATATATATAAAAATAAGTTGTCTGTGGATGGATGGATGGATGTGTCAGGTGACGTCACCTGAAAAAACTGGATCAGGTGACGTCAAAACTGAAAAAACTAAAAAAAGGCAAAAACTACAAAAAAAACTAAAAACTAATAAAAAAAATAAAAAAGCTAAAAAACTAAAAAAACTATAAAGGTAAAAACCAATAAAAAACTAAAAAAAAAACTGAAAAAACTAAAAAAAGGCAAAAACTACAAAAAAAACTAAAAACTAATAAAAAAAGTAAAAAAGCTAAAAAACTAAAAAAACTAAAAAAAGGTAAAAAACTAAAAAAAATAAAAAATAAAAAAAACTAAAAAAAAGGAAAAAACTGAAAAATAAGCTAAAATAAAGGTAAAAACCAATAAAAAACTAAAAAAAAAAGGAAAAAACTAATAAATGATGACACTCAAAGAGAAAAAAAAGGCAAAAACTACAAAAAAAACTAAAAACTAATAAAAAAAATAAAAAAAGCTAAAAAACTAAAAAAACTAAAAAAAGGCAAAAACTACAAAAAAAACTAAAAACTAATAAAAAAGCTAAAAAACTAAAAAAACTAAAAAAAAGGCAAAAACTACAAAAAAACTAAAAACTAATAAAAAAAATAAAAAAGCTAAAAAACTAAAAAAAACTAAAAAAACTAAAAAAAGGTAAAAAACTAAAAAAACTAAAAACTAAAAAAAACTAAAAAAGGTAAAAACTAAAAGAACTAAAAAAGAAAAAAATAAATGACGACACTCAAAGAGAAAGCGACCAGGACAAAAGGAATGTTCGATTAGCAATCAACAAAGCACCGGGACACAGGGAGTATAAATGACGACCCGGGGGAAACAGGGGGATATAAATGACGACCGGGACAAAAAAACTAAAAAGAAAAAAAAACTAAAAACTAATAAAAAAACTAAAAAATCTAAAAATCTAAATAAGCTAAAAAAGAAAAAAAAAGGAAAAAAATAAAGGAGAAAAACAAAACTAAAAAACGAATGTATATACAGACCGGGACACCGGGATACAAATGACGACCGGGACCCGGGACACAGGGAATATAAATGACGACCGGGACACAGGGACACAACTACAACGGGGACACCGGGGGAAACAGGGGGATGTAAATGACGACCGGGACACCGGGACAGGGAATGGTCGATTAGCAATCACCATCAACAAAGCTCAAGGGCAATCATTAGAATCATGAGGTATAGATCTGAATACAGATTGTTTTCCCATGGACCATTATATGTTGCATGTTCAAGAGTCGGTAAACCTGACAATCTATTTATATGCAAAGACAATGGGACAGCAAAGAATGTTGTATATTCGCAAGTTTTACGTAGTTAAAACCATATATATATATATCTATCTATATTCACAGGTGGGACATAGGGACACAACTACAATGGCGCGTAACTATTATGGCGCGTAACGACTTACGCGCGCGGGGGGGCTTGGGGGGGGCGCGAAGCGCCCCCACCAACTAGGTGTTGGGGTGGCGCGAAGCGCCACCCCAACAGCTAGTATATATATATATATATAATATGTATATTCATGAATCAGCACCACTGCTTTCTCAATTTAAGAAAAATAATCATACCATTAGAAGAGTTTTTGGTAAGTTAATTTTAGTGTTTTGTCTTCTATGTTTCATCTTCGAAATTTCATTTTAAGATATGTTTTTGCATGTTGTTTTGCAGGAAGTTGTCCCAATTTCTTGTATTTAGCTTAACTGAAACATATAATATTTGATTTTTAGAGTGAAAGAGTTAAATTGTCTATTCAGATGAATAATCAAATAATGAGTATAAGTCTCTTTTATCTCCTAACTATTAGCAATGAGATGTAGTCCTTCTCACAGGCATAACTTGAAGTCTTAATAATAATTAGTCACTTTAGTTTCAATTAATCTGTATTTGTCAGTGTCAACAATCATTAATAGTAGGGGAGAGTGGTATATGCAGGGACGGATTTTGGAAAACCTCCAAAATGCATGGTTAACATTGGTATAGAAAAATGGTTTATGGCTCAAATGAAAGCCCCGGAAATGCTGCATAAACTGTGATTTTTCCAGATTTTCTTGTATAGCTAGAAGAAAAAAGGGGGGTGTCCCTGCTTATACCATTTGTCCCACTAAGTACCGGGGGTGGTATATCTTGGGACATGGGGTGGTATACTCTGGGACATAGCAAAAAGATTCATGTATTGGTAGAAAACTTTGACTATTCATTGTATAAAAACTACATTAAGAATTCGACTTCAAAAGTAAAATTATCTTAGGCACAAGACTAGACTACCAGTCAACAAACACGAAGTATGACTCTGCTCTGGAAGCTGTACCGGGTGCTGGGGTAGGAGGCGACAACTTTTTCAAAATATCTTCCCTTGGATAAAATATTGAGTCTTCTCGGTCTAGCCACTTCCACTTTCTTAGACCGGCCATGCACATGACACTCACTCTGACACTGTTCTCGTTTTTCTCTTGGACAGACCCAGGAAAATACTCTCCTTTGTAAACAACTTTAACAAAATCTCCTGTAGAGACACTGTCAAAGATCTCTTCCTCTTTCTCACTTTCATCTTCCAATTCACCTAGTTTCATTGAGTCATCACTATCATCATCAAGAATCATTTTTTCATCATCACTTCCTTCTGAATCCACAAATAGCTTTTTTGTTTTCTGGTCTTTTTTTGCTTTTCCAGTTCTTCCAACAGTCCCAACTTTTCCTCTAGCCCTGCCACCCCGTGCTTTCTTATCTTTTCTTTCGGCTTCTTGTTCTTCAATCTGTCTTTTCACAGGAGTGTCAGTAAGAATCTTTGTAGAGCCTTTCTTCCTGCCTCTGCCACCCAGTACACGCGGCTTGGCTTTAGGGTATGGCTGAACTTGTTCTGGCGTCACAGGAACTGAAATGGGTGTAGAGGATTGTTCAGGCCCACTTGTACTTGGGGTTTTGGCTTGGTTGTTTCCAGCTTCAACTGGATCCAAAGCATCAGGTGCAGGTCTGTCAGTTACAGCAGAGGTTAGAAAATCATTTTCTGTAAAGATTTCTGGATTGTAAGGCCATATCTCTGTCTTCTTGAAGCCCCTCATTATGTTGTTTGGCGTGAAAGATACGGGGAGGTTTTGGCCAACAAGAGATGCAATCTCGTATATCGTCACGGTCTTCCCTGGGTTGAACAGCATCCAGTTGTCCATAGCCTTGTTGTATTGGCATTGGAAGGGAAAATACACGTATATGTCCAATGGCTGCAACCTGTGGCTGCAGTGAGGTGGTATTGTTAGTAAAGTGACACCAGACTCTTTCACAAACTGCACAACTGCAGAACAGATGTGGGACTCGTGGTTGTCCATTATCAGAAGCTTCGGGCTTTCAGGGGAAGCATGCGAGTAAGTCTTGAAATGTTTGAGATATTCCAGAAACAGTTCTTGGTTTACCCATCCGGAAGGCGAGGCTCCTCCAGCAGAGTTAGCAGGAGCACCAGTCAGCATGAGAGGCTGAAATTTCTTGCGTGGGAATATAAGGTAGGGGGGAAGGTACTGCCCGCTGGCAGAGATGGTTCCAACCATAGTCACAAGCACGCCACGGTCAGCTGAGGTTACTTTGCCCACTATTTTTCTACCCTCCTCGGCAAAAACCTTTGGAGGAACATGAACAGTGGTGACTGAGGTTTCATCACAGTTAAATATGTCGCTTGCTGTAAATGGAGTTTTCTTCAAAACTGACTGCAAGTTGGAGAAAAACTCCTGTACATTGTGCTTGTTAAAGCTTGTGGCACGCCCCAAACTTGTTGCCTCTGGCTTTCTAAGCGAAAGCTCTGGGTTTCGAGCCCGAAATCCAGCTAACCAGTCTATACCGGCTTCTTTAGAGTCTATCCAGCTGTCTGGGACAGTCTTGTTGTTTGCAACGGCGTAGTTGTAAGCAAGGGTTCTGGTGTCTCGACTGGTCAAACCATAACACATTCTGCTCGCTTGCACCAGGTATTGAGAGAGCGATGCTTCTTCTTCAGGCGTAAAAATAGTAGCAAATCCGAACTTTTGAGCACCACTGTAATTCGCTTTTTCGTCACCACTGAGTTTTGAATACTTTTGGTAGTGTCTGTGAAGGGCTGAACGTGACACTCCGTGTTTCTCAGCCACTGCCCTAATTGGTAAGCCAGCCTCTAGGTCTACAATAGCTGATTTAATCATGAAATGCTGGTCAACTTCCTTTTCAGCAATCGAATTAGAATATTCCTCCCACTTAGCTCTTGGAAATTGTGGCATTTTCTTCTATTCTGATGTCAAATCTGATAAAAAAAAAAAAGATGTATAAGCTATTTTTATCATTAGGATACAAGTAAAAACAGATAAGAAAAGACGCAATTTATGGACTGAACTGTAAGAATTCATGTGGTATATACTGGGACATGTCCCACTACATACCACTTGTCCTTGTCCCAGTATATACCATGCGACCTCTACTTGCAAATTGTGTCCGATTTTTTTTACTGTTGCATATTTTTCCACCAGATGACCACACGACGTGGTCTGATGTTTTAGCTTTCGTTTGCTATCTTGCACACACAATTTCTGCAAACCGTTACAAAATAAAGCACAAAAAACTATTGCCCAAATATTTTTTGGGGGGTATAGCCGAAACTTTGAAGTCGATTTTCTCAAAAACAAAAATAGCAACTTACCAAAATGATAGAACTGTCATGTCCGCCATTGAATGAACTATACTAGGTGGCTTTATTGGATTTTTTAAAGAAAGTTAGATAGCAGATAAGTACCGTGTCCCACCTTATACCCCGTCCCTGCATATACCACTTACCCCTAAATAAACAAATTTTGTAACCACAATGACAAACTGTTCTATAGTGAATTTGTCAGGTGATTTGTCAGAAAAAGAGAAAGTTTTGAAAAACTACTGCCAGGTAATTTATCATAAAAAAACAATAAAACAAAAGTATTTTGTTTTTTCAATTGATTACTCTTGTACAAGGTAAATGCAAAAGTGACCAATAAAGCAGAAGTTTTTCTGTGTGGTCTTGTTACTCTTGACAAGTCCTACAGAAACACTAAGTACCTGCCTAAAGCTAAACCTTTCCTATGTCTGGTTTACCTCAGGTGTTGAATGTACTGAATCACATGTTAAGGCTGCTAAAGATTTTTAAGAAGATTTCAAATGATTGCTATAGAATCTTTCAATCTGTTGTTTCCTTGTGCTAGGTAACACCATAATATAAACAAAATGAAACATTGCATTCACATTGCTGTGCTATTGCATTGCCTGTGATATGGCTCTTTTTTTTTAAATTTTACTTTTAATTTCACTTGACTTGGAAAAATTGTAGACCACATGATCAGATGGTCTAATTTCTTTGTACCCTGCTTGATGAGAAAATTTTGTTTTGACACAATATAGCCTTGATTGGGGTTAAGGTCTCATGGAGTTTTGGTATCATTTGAAAACTAAGACATACCTATTTTGGATTTATTTTGAAGCTTCTTATTTCCGCCTTGTCCAGACGTATGTTTTTTTGTTCTGGAAGTGATTGGTCACTTTTGCATTTATCTTGTACAAGAGTAATCAATTGAAAATTAACATACCTTGTTTTATTGTTTGTATTTTTGGACAATAAATTCCTGACGGTGATTTTTCAAGACTTTCTCTTATCCTTCAGCAAGTCCCCTTGTTTGCATCCAGTGAAACAGAACTTGAGTTTCTTGTTTTTTTTTGGTTCTCAAGACAGAACTACCAATTAGCAAAGCATCAGACGAAAACAGCCACAAAGGATATTGTATCAAAATATGGATCTAATGACACTATGATTTCGAACCAAAGTTTTGAATTTTAGCAGAATTTGAATGGCAATCTAAATCAGATAAATAATTTAATGATTAGCAACTCAATAGCTCTACATTGATTGACTATCTAAGATGGTCTGCTCAATAGAATTTGGACACTAGTTAGGTAAAAATTGTTGTTTTGTGTTAGGAAATGGCAGAAATTTGATGTCTGCTATGATGTGGTTCTTTCTGTAAAATAGAAAAAATTGGTTGGTTCCATCTTGAAACCAAAAAAAAAAAAAAAAAAGGAAGATTGGACCTCTTTTGTAATGGCTGTTTCTTCTCTTCTGGGAAATTTACTGTTAATTTTATGTGTATCTCAGTCACCTTGAAACTCAACAAGTTTCTTGTATTCAGAATTTCCATATAAGACAGATTCTTTGAATATCTATTTGCTGTTAAAATCTTTATTTCTTGGGCTTCGATTGCTACTGTTGCAAATTGCTTTTAACTTTAATTCTGTTACCGCCACAACTGGAATGTTGGATTCTGTTAACACCAAAGGCAAACAATTTTAAGTAACATAAAATTTTAACGCCATTTTGTTAAGTGGATAACAAAATAATAATTTGGATATAATTGGATATAAAAGTTTGGATATAATTGGATTGGATATAATTGGATATAATTGGATATAAAAATAATAAAGTGGATATAATTGTTAAGGATATATTTTATTTTTGTTTTATTTATTTTTAATTTTTTTACAGAAACACATGGTGTTATTTTCTGATTTTGGTTACCGATTTTTACACTTTTTTATATGGTGTCATGCCTGGCGCTTGCTGGCACGGATAATGTTTCCTTCCAAGTAGGGAGGGGAGTGTATAGATCTTCATCATTCAAAGTATTTACAATTTAGTTGTGTTTCTTGTAAATAGGATTATTTTTCACGTAATTATGCTGTTTTGTGTTTTTTTTTTCTCGAATTTATGTCCACCTCTCTAAGGTAAAATCCCTGTATTCTATATAGACATCGAATAACCAAAAAACTGTGAATTTACTGTCGTGATAAGACGAAAATAGAAATAGAAAAACGTATTTTAGAATCAGTTTTTATGGCTCTTGGTATTTACCAAGTGACATATAGCAATTGCAATTTCTGTTGGTCTGTCGGTCGCTAGGACGATGAAATTTGGCAGGCATATCAAAATCAGACTATAAAAATTAGAAATGATCGGTTCCCCGATTTGACCATCTGGGGGGGGGGAGTGGGGGAGCTGTTAATTTAGAAAAATTAGATAAATGTGGTGTTTTTAACTTACAAACAGGTGATGGGATCTTAATGAAATTTTATATTTTGAAGGATATTGTGTCTCAGAGCTCTCACTTTAAATCCCGACCGGATTTGGTGACATTTAGGGGAGTTGGAGGGGGGAACCTGAAATCTTGGAAAACGCTTAGCGTGGAGGGATCGGGATGAAACTTGGTGGGAAAAATAAGCACCTGTTTCACAGTTTCAGATGCTCCATTTTTAATTCGAAATGGATCCGGGGACATAGAGGGTTGGATGGGGGAACAGAAATTTTGGAAAACGTTTAGAGTGGAGAGATCGGGATGAAACTTGATGGGAAGAATAAGTACAAGTTCTAGATATGTGAATGACATAAATGGACTGGATCCGCCATCCTTGGGGGAGTTGGGGGGATTTCTAGTGCTTTGGTGAGTTCGGTGCTTCTGGACGTGCTAGGACAATGAAAATTGGTTGGCGTATCAGGAACTTGCACAAATTGCCTTGATAACAGCCTTTTCTCCGATTCGACCATATGGGATGCTGGAGGGAGAGGAAAAATTGAAAAAAATGAGGTATTTTTAACTTATGAATGGTTTATTGGATCTTAATTTTCTTTGATATTTAGAAGGATCTCGTATTTCAAAGGTCTTATTTCAAATCCCTACCATATCCGGTGATATTGGGGGGAGTTGAAGGGGGAAATGGGAAATCTTGGAGAACGCTTAGAGTGGAGAGATCGGGACGAAACTTGGTGGGAAGAATAAGCACAAGTCATAGATACATGATTGAATTAAGTGGAATGAATATGCTCTCTTTGGGGGATTTACATACCTATTAGGTATGTAATGTGAAAGTCACTTTACGGAGGAAACTTCTTCATAACATGTGCAATGTAAAGTAGACTCGAGCTCAACTTGGAATTTCACTTTATTTAAGTTTTATGTTGCGTTAGGTCAATGTAGCGGCAACAAAATTGAATTTCTTGATAAATTGTGAAGACACTATTTAATATAAACTTTACCCTGAAAGCCTTTCATGCCTTACGCTAGCTTCAATCTCAAACCCTATTACATATTTAAAATTTTAATTTGTGACGATTTAGACGATGATTGGGGTGATTTTATAGATTTTTCTGTTAACCTAGAGCAAAAGAACTTGTATAAAATTGAAAAGCTGTACTTATTGCATTACTTGGGAGACGAAAATACGTACTTTGTTAAAGCAGCTTAAAACACCGAATACAAGCAATTCGTACCGTTAACTGACTGGAGCAATAAGTCTGGAAAACTAAGTTGTTGTTTTTTTTAGTAAAATACAAAAAAATTCTTTTGTTTTTAGAGATTAGCCTCAATTTCATTTGCCAGAAGATCCAACTGTACCAATTATAATGGTAGGACCGGATATAGGCATCGCACCATTCAGGTCTTTCTGGATGCATCGGGCAGAACTGATGAGAGGTAATTTTCATATAATCTACTAGCTATAAAATGTGTATGTCGAGAGACTTGAGAAAATCAGAAGAACTTCAGGAATGGTTGCAGAAAGAGGTTGTGAAATATCGAAATCCAAAAAAAGGCAACGAAAAATATGTTTGTTTTTTTTTCTTCTTATTTTGGGAAATCGTTTTTTTTTTTTATTATTATATTGCGTTTTTTTTTCAAATACTTTTTGACCTTTCCCATGACCTGTCACTATGAATTACTTTATGGATAAATATGGTATTCATTGGCGACCAATATTGTTTTTTGTTTTTTCGATTTACCTGTCTTAAAAAAATTGTCAGCCTTTGGCTCACTGTCAGTTAATGCTATTTTTTACTTTTTTCTAGATTAGTCTAATCAAATGGGATAAGTTGATAACCATGTGCTATTCCCCATTTATATCAAGATGTGAAGTTCCTACTAGATTGGTCCAAATTTAGCAGACAAGGTGTAGCCTATTATTGTTATTTTTTTTTCAAGCTATTTTCATTTAAAATTTAATATTCTAAATTTGGGCCAAAGGCTCACATCTCAAATTGGCCCAAAGTCCCCTTTCTGGATAAATTAAAAACTGAAGCCAAAGACATCTTTCTTATTATAGAAATTTATAATCTTAAAAACCTTTATGCTACCCAATTTTTCTTCTTTTTTTTACCATTTTGAATAGTTTTTGACCTTTTCAACTATCTTTGTAAATTACTTCTGATAAAAGCTGGTATTCATTGTTGAATATTATTTTACATTTGATCCGATTCATTTCGCTCTGTGTCAATTTGTACTAATGCTTATACATCATAAGTATCAAATCCAAATGTAATTTTAGGTGGACAACATCTGGGCACAGCTATTTTCTATGGAGGGTATAGGACACAGGAAATGAATCTTTACAGAGAAGAGAAGCTTCAATATCAAAATATTGGAGCCATTGAGCTTCCAACTACCTACTGCCGAGAAGCTGTCCAAGGATGTGCCCCAGATAGGGTCTTGGTGAATTATCCCACCAATGAAGTTGTATTCTGTTACGATCAGGTACGTGCAGACAATTTGTAATTCAAATGGCTATATATGTAGGGAACAGAGTCGAACTTGTGTGTAAGAGTGAGGTGTTGAAGAGGGGCTGGCCTGTTTCATATACAGAATAATTTCTATTTGTTTTAATCTTTAATTTCGTTCCTTAATCTCAATGGAAAAGAACTATTTGTTAATAATAAAATAAAGACAAAAGAGTGGTCAACATAACATTCACGCAAAAACAAAATACAATAGTGTTAATACACTTTAAATCCTGGACGTATCCAGGATTGTCGTTCAGGTTTGGGGGAGGGGGTCCAAAAAAGTATTGCTAGGGAATGAAGGTTCAAAAATTTAATGAGGGGCGGAGAGGTTGATTTTTGCAAAAGTCACTTTCGGGCCTGGTTTTTTAAAGAATACTATTTTTGATAGAAGTGTTCTGATAGAAATTTTATCATGGGGATGGGGAGGGAGATGCTTTACAAAAGAGCTATAGTTCAGGAGATAAGGTTTTTTTTCACTTCTGTATTTGTAATTCCAGTTTTCGAGTCAGAGGAAAAGATAGCTTCTTTGTTTGCATTTTTATTACTAGTTTACGACTTAGAAAAATGTCTCGGAGGGACGAGATTCAAGCCCAATTTTCCCCTCCTGGATAAATCCCTGTATACAAGCACAGTTCAGTTTAAATATATAAAAGATTACGATAATGGGATAGATGGTAGAGAGTTTTCTGGATCACTCGAATTTGAAAAATGATAAATTTCCTATACAAGTCCATTAATTTAAGAAATAAACCTTATGTAGAAAAACTTTGCAGATGGATCAAGTTTTCCTCATTTGCTTTAGACTATAATATATTTTTTGTCATTTTTTAAGGATTACAACTGAGCGGCAAAAAATAAAACAATTTAGAAAAAAAATTGAACGTTATTAAATTCCAATTAATTGTACAAATAACTCCATAATTTTGTAGTAGTTTGGTTTCTTTATTTATATTAAAGGGATTTCGTCACTTCAGATCGATTTTTAGGGAATTTGAAGAAATGGGGATGTAGCACCTATTTGTTGACTATATAACGTTGATTTTCGTATTCAGCATGATCGATTGCATCAGATTACATTCTTAAACTATCTCCTGCTTGGTGATCACCAAATACCTTAAATATCAACATTTATCTCGTCTGGTTCCCTAACTATGGTTAGAAGGCTATGCATAAACTGATGATCTGTGTACTTACTTAGGGTGGTGAAGTGGCACTTTTAGAAAAGGCACTAAGGCACTTTAGGAATATTAAGAAATGTTCATTTCCATCACCTCCCTGAACTATAAGGAGTAATATATCTTGTACTGTCCAGTTCCCAACACAACCAAGCTTTTGAGCAGCCTAAAAATCGAAGAAACAAAAACTATTCAAAATGAAAAACCTTAAAAGTTAAATATGACCAAGCACTGACCTTAAGCAGTAAAGTATGAAAACGGATGAATTTACAGAACGAAAAGCGCGTGATTGCAAAAAAGTGAATTGTATCAAGTTGAAAACAAACGGAACTGCTAAGAAGCATAAGAATAGTTCATAACATAGCAGTACTAAAAAACCACTATTCTACACCTCTGTTTAGCAGAATTTTCTTCTTGAAAATTAGTGTTTATGGTGTTGTTGATGCTTCGACAACGCTTATTGTATACCTTTGCAGCGTACCCCCCCCCCACCACCAACAAACAAAAACAGATAACAATCTATTTATAGTTTTGCAAACATTGGTAACTTGGGGTTGGTTTAGTAGGTACAATGTGTTTAGTTGTATTTACACAAAATATCATACAAACGGATCAGCCAAACAAGATACTGTGATTGTGGTTGTGCTACAGTGCTGCCCCAGAATCAAAAACTGAAATTGATATAAACTAGGACTATGTTTCGCCAAAGATCTTGTTCCATTCTCAAATAATTAGCATTTTTCTGCCAATTCACGCCATTGTTCCTGGTAAAATCACCAATGACAAGATCACTAAAATCCAAAGTGTTGAGCGTTCATGAAACTTCACAACTACTCAAAGACAACTTTTATGTAATGGTCACCTCACGCTATTAGTTTTAGTCTTTCAAGTTTTTTTTTTTATCTTTTCTGAAACAGCCATTTAACAGAGAAATTGTGAAAGAATCGGGTTTTTTCTTCAAATTTGGTTTTTATTCTTTGGAGTGGTAGTTGGAGCTATGTACTGATAGCTTTTGTTCTTTTAGAGGGAGGGTATTTACCCTCTCAACTTTTCCCCCTTTCCAAATTCTAAAATCTTTCTTAACATTTTTGATATTTTCTCTAGCCTAATTCATAATTCTTGGTTTGCATAATTTTTTCTTACTGTAAAGTAGAGCCTATTGTAGGTCCGTTTGCATATTTAAATACATATTTTATTATTTAAAAACAAAATATATTTTTAGTCACGTATTTGGAAATGCCATTTAAACATGTTTATGACCAAGTATTTTGTAGTTTTATCTAAATAATATGGCCTTGGCACAGGTACGTTCACAGAAACTGTTTTGACTTAAAGATGGGTAAAAAAAAATCTATTTCCAATTTCTAAAATATTTCTTCATTATTTTTGTTTAAACATTTTTTATATTTTCTCTAGCCTAATTCATAATTCTTGGTTTGCATAATTTTTTCTACAGTAAAGTAGAGCCTAAATAAAACTCATGTGATTACCCTACAAAAAAATTCTTCTGGTACTATCTTTAGCGCTTTTTTGCTCTAGTGTAGGTCTATTTGTTTTTTTAAATACATATTTTATTATTTAAATGCAAAATACATGTTTACGACCAGGTATTTTGTAGTTTTATCTAAATAATCTGGTCTTGGTACAGGTACGTTCATAGAAATTATTTTGAGATGGATAAAAAAAATGAATTTAATGGAAAACGTTGGATAATAGATTCGATAGTGGACATAAAAATGTTTTAGGGGGAAGGGCGTTCTCAAAGGCCTCTTCCCCGAGTTTTTGCCTGTTTAGAACTTTACTTAATTTTACTTTCTTTGACATCTTGCTTTTATGGGGGTGTCAAGTATATCAAATACCGTGATTAGGCGTGATTGTTTAGCAAAGTTTGAAGGCATAACTTTCAAGTATATCCCTTTACCCTATAAGCATGTGTGATGATGCGGAGAGCCGAATCAAATTGAATGATTGGGTATAATTAAAACTAAAAGTTTTTTGTATAAAGTATGTGAAATAAATTTTGTTTTCTTAAATTAAAAGAATTTTATCTGAAAAAAATTAAGAGTCAGCTCGAAAAATAACGAAAAATAATAGTTGGTTCGTAGTAGTCAGACTTTGAATATAGGTAATAATCAGTTTGTTAGGATTCCGAAGGCACATGCATGTCTAATGGAAAGAAGTTATCGTTACTAGTTTTTGACTCTTCTTTTGTTTATGTGCTGTTTTTCCCTTAAAGTAAAAATTAATGTAGATGGAGCCGTGTTTGGATTTAGTAATAATTTCTTTCCAGGGACTTGTGCAGATGGTGATCAGTGACAATGCCTTTCGTATGTATGAATCGTTATATCTTCAAAATGGTCATATTTACATTTGCGGAGATTTTCAGCTGGTCAGATATGTGAGACGCATTCTAAGATTAATATTTGAAGAATATGGAAATCTCAATGAATATGAAGTCAAGTTGGCTTTACAAGACCTCGAAGTAAGTTTCAGTGTCATATAAAATTTTAATATTATCTTTCATAATGCAAAATTCTCTTTCATAAAGCATAAGATCATGTTTCATATTGCCTTTTGTGCATGAGTGAGCATGAGATATTACTTTGGCTTTTATTGCCACCTTCTTGCAATTCCTGGCATATCAGTAATAGAGGCTTACTATCAAAAACTGCTTAATAATTTTTAATGTTTCTAATAGAATCTTACTTGTTGAAAAGTATTCAAATACTCTTACCACGTCAGTTTATTTGCAAATCATATTTTTAAGCTTAATTCTCCGTGAGGAAAGGCCGGGTATAAAAGACTGGAACTCCTTTGATGTTGTGATATGGTTTAGTGCCATACACTCTGTCATAAGTTCCTACCTCCATCCTTGAAAGGGAACCTCGCCTATGTGTCCTCATATTGATGTTGAAGTAGACTTTTCATGAGGTTGCTTAACTAGAATGGGGACTGCAAACGTGGCTTCAGGGTGACATTGAGGAGTTGTATCCCCTCAAAAATATAATAGCCTAGTAAACAACACAGCTTTGCACTGAATTTAATAGTTTCCCTGTTAATGATGATCCATCTTTGATCTTGATAAAAATATAAGACTTGCCATAAGTCTTCCGAGTTTTCATGTATTTTTGTTATGCTTGAGTGATTCAATTGATTAAATCTGATTTCTCTTTGCCAAAGATGTTAGATGGGATTTAGATGTGTGCCTATTTTTTTTATTTAAATATAACTATCGCCTGGTCTTGGCATGTTTTAGATTTCTGTTGATGTACCATTTTGGTATTCGAAATTTAGTTTCGCTATTGGAACTTTTCTTTTTGAAAGCAAAGTAAGAGTGTACAACATGTCCCTTTTCTTTAGCTCTTGAATTAGACGTTGATCCTGTTTTGGAGCAACGCTGCAGCTTATTTTCTTTTCTTTCTTTTGATCTGTGGTCTGCAGCAGCGCATTTCAACCTTGTACTTTAAGGGGAATTTCAGAAAGCATTCGACCTCATAACTCATTTTTTTTGTGGCCAGGAACATGGAAGTTATGGGTGTCAGTAACGCTGTCTAGCTCATGTTCTTTTTTTTTTCTTTTTTTTCTGAAAAGCAAACGCAGTGCGTACACCCATTGAATAAAGGGGACATTACCTCAGAATGACAAATATAACATGCCGATCCCTACAAGGAGCCGAAAATACCGGCTCTATCTTCATATGCATGATCAAGTTTGTGCTAGCAAATTTTCATTAATGGTCATTATTCAGTATTTCCATCTTTACAGAAAATCTGGATGAGCCAATTGAAGGTTTGGTATACAGCTAATATTATTGGGATATTAAAGGAATTTGGTACCTATTTGAAAATCTTGACCTTTCATTTAAAAACTCATTTCAAATGATTTCATTCAAAACTTCTTTTCAAAACTATGAGGAAGTCATTTAGCCAGAAAAAAAAATTGAATGCAAATTTCGTTTTAATTTTTCTTGTGCTGAGAGCCAAAATCAAATGATGCATTAATTCAAAAGCGTAAAACGTTACTTTACGCTAACTTTACGCTAGGTTAAGTTTTTTACTGTTTTAAAAAGTAAAGTTGAGAGAAAGAGTCAAACTTCAGCATAAAGAGCGGGTGTTGAGAAGGGAACAGCCCCTTTCATATACGGAGCAATTTTTATTTGTTTTAAGATTTAATGTCACTTCTTAGTTTCATTTAAAAAGAACTTGTTTTTTTAATTAATTCATCTAAGAAGCCATTAAAGAGGGGTAAATTATTATTAATATGGAAAATGGAAAAAACATTTTTCACATAATACATCGACTCCATATTTTGAAAAAGTTTTACGCATAAGTGATCAATACGATCTTGAAATGACAAAAGTTGAGCAAGAAAAACTCCTTTGCTCCTTATATAGGGAGATAGTACAGTACACTGTTAAATTTATTGTATTCCATGGGGTTCCCAAATTAGCAGCCTGCTACCTAGCTATAGAGCACCATCTTGGAGGGGATAAGTTTATCGTTTTTTCTATTGTTTTTTTCATTGAAAATACCCCTTAAAAGATATTTTAATAAAGATAAATTTTTAGAAACATATTTTTCAAATCTAAGGGACACAGGCAAACCCCGCCTCCCCCAACGGACGCCACTGATAATTTAGTATTTCTCAATACAAACGTTTTAATTTTGAATAAAAAAAGAAAACTAAAACAGTTTTTGTTTATAATGTAGCAAAATAAATCAAATTTCGTAAGAAAAAGTGATGCCCGTTAAACCCTTGAAACTTTTTACCTTTCCATGTTTATCTGGTGAAACCCTTCTGTAGCAGAACGAAGAAAACGAAGCCACCTATATCCTTGGGGGATCAACTGTCCTAGTACCTAGTATCAACAGTCCTAACATCTTGAAACGCAATAAAGAAAACAAGGTCCTGACTAGATCTTTTTGAATATTAGAGATTCAATACCGATAAATACAATTGAAATAAATTTACACTGATAAGAATAACACGAATCCTTGACTTTCTCCATTCAAACCCTGGATGACAGTTGAAATTATTAAAGAAATAGAGAACAGGAATCACCTTTATGAACATTACTCAGACAGGAAACGATGGATATTTCGGAGAATTCAGGATTGCCTGTAACAAGGTGAACTCTTTCAGAAAAAGAGCAAAGAGGGGTTTCTTTGAAGAGAAGTTTATTACAGCCAAAATTAACTTGAAAGGAACTTGGAATGTCATTGGGGAGAGGGTATCAAAAAAAAGCAATGGCAAGCCTCTCTCGATAGAAATAGATGGTACTACAATTAATGATGCTCAAAAAGTGGCACAACATTTTGTTGGTTATTTCTCAAAAATTGGTCAAACATTGCAACGGGATAATAACCAGAGTCTTAAATCTATCCGCTGCCACGAGCTTCGAGACGATAGAGATAGTAGATTAGCCTTTGAGTTTGAGATGTGTTCCAGTGAGGAACCACTCAAGATGGAAGCATTAGCTCCAATTCAGTGGGGATAGACGGAACGAACCTCCAGACTTTCTAATTAGTGTTGGTTTACCTTTTTCCGTGCATCCTTCATATCATCGACCCACCGTTAGAAACTGAGATCTTTCCTGAAGGTCTCAAGGAAGCCAAGGATATCCCTCTTCACAAGGGCAGTGTAAGATCAAATGTCGGAAACTGGAGCCTAATTTCTGGCCTTATTCTTTTCTCGAAAATATTTGACAAAGTAGTTCATAAACGGAAAATGAATACTCAAATAATCACAAACATGCCTGTTTACATTGATTTTAAAAAGGCATTTGACACAGTTGATTTTAATACTTTATCGAGAAGATTAGAGTCACTAGGAGTTAAAGGGGTTTGTTTAAATTCGTTTCATTCTTTTATGTCAATAAAGGTTGTAATTGCATACAACCAGTACTTATGGTCTTCATTGATTTTAAATGTTACTTCCACTACATATCTTGTGAATTGTGGTGTCCCACAAGGGGGTGTTTTGGGTCCTCTCTAATATATAGTCTCCATGATTCATGTCTTAAATCTTTTGCTGATGGCATGTCTATCTCTTTTTGTGATATTTCTGTTGATGATCTGATAAATAAAGTAAACATATGTTTAAATGATTTAAATGTGTTTACAACATTAAGTATGTAGCAATTAATGTAAAAAAGACAAATTTCTATGGCTTTCAGTCGAATTGGCACACCCGAAGATCTGAGAGGGCGAATGTTATTATTTGGCAAGTCCCTTGAACAGGGTGATTGGTTGAGGTATTTAGGTTTTTTACCTCAATTTCACATGTCTTGAAAACGTTAAGGCGATATTATGGCATCAAAAGTTGCAAGAGGCCTTGGAATCTTACGTCGTCTGAAGCACTTCGCACCTGCTCGAGTGTTATTACTTCTTTATCATACGATTTTTAGCCCCTATATATCTTACTGTTGTGTATTATGGGCTAGCAGTTTTATTAGGAATTTTAGGCGTGTTCAGATCTGACAGAATAAGCCATTCCGTTTGGTTGGTGCATAGTTTGTCCGTCTGTGTTTTTAGATTTGTATAGACCAAATAATGATTTGCATGGCTAATATACAAGGAATGCTACTAATCTGGTAACTGAGCATAGGAGTGGTAGACGAACTGCATCTCTAACTAAACATTTGGGCCAGTCCGTATGGAATTCACTGCTTGATAGTGTTAAGGCGGCTGAACACCAACAATTATTTGAAAAAAGAGTAAAGAAATTTTTGTCGGAGGTGTGAGGAGTCACGATTTAGAGAATGAAGCTAATATACATATATTATTAATTATAGTTGAAATGAATTTAAGTTATTCTTTAAGTTAAATTGATTTATTGTTTAGTAATTTTTGTTTAATCGGCTGCCATCACAAACCTTACAGGGCTTTCTAGTAGCTGGTTGTATTTTGTTTTTGAATATGTTTATAGTAACTATTTAAAAATAAAAAATATAATCAAAATTTTTCCGTATATGAGGCTGGTTGCCCCCTCCTCAACACCTCGGTCTTTACACTTAATTTTGTCCCAATTCTTTGAAAATGACTCCTGGTCGTTTCAAAAGAGTTGAGGAGGGGACAGCCCCCCTAACATTTTTTTTTCCTTTTAAATTTTAATGTTGCTCCTTATTTTCAATTGAAAAAACTTGTTTTTTCTTTATTGCTTGAAGTTTAGAGACTAACATTTTTCTAAAGGCAATGAAAAAAGTATGTCAATTAAAGTAAAAGTATATAAAAATGAAAAAAGTAAGTAAAGAAACCTACCAAAGTTGAAAGTGATTCAGCTTGAATTTCTCGAGGAGTATGCTAAGGTGACTACCTCTATGGTCAGGGCCTTTGACTTACTACATGGATATATGAAGTGTTTTCTGGGAACGCTGTTGCTCACGTTGATAGCATGAAACATTATTGATTGATTTGTTTCATGTCCAATGATTGACATGAAACAAAAACGCCATCAAGCACGAGCAGGCTCTCGTAGAAGAAACTGGTACAGCTTAGAGAACTGCTTCGAACTCGCTTTTACAATACAGCTAAGTGAACCTTGTTCCAATTAACTAGCAATATCTAATGGAACCACTTTGCTTTGAGGAAAGATTGATGCCGGGATATATCTGGGACTAAATCATTGATGTGTTTTGTGACGAAGTGAAACACATTTTACTAGCCAAAGCTGAGCATCAGTTTACTGATTGTGATGCTGAGCACATCAAAGTGACGTTGATCAATTCTGATGGCCCTTTTTTTTTTCGACAGTGATGATGTTGGGAGAAGCATGGATTCTTCTTTTGGCTGTAACACGGAAGCTCAGTTAATAAGGCTCATGGATGATAAAAACTGTTCAAATGAGTCTGTCAGAATATCCAGACGTTGTGAGATTTTTCCAAAAGTTCAACACTCCGATACCATTGTCTACTCCAGTAGATGTCTTTTTTCTCTTTGGGGTTTGGTTTTCAATACAAAGCATAGCCAGGTTGGAGATAAAAATTGGAGAAACTTGTGTTGTTAAAAGCAATCTTCCAACCTCGATAACGAATTATGTAGAAATTTTCATCTTAAACGGTATGCTTTGAGAAAAAGGTGTTTTGCAGCTAGAGTAGTTTGCATTATAAATAAATATTTATATATATATATATATATATATATATATATATATATATATATATATATATATATATATATATATATATATATATATATAAATATATAAATATTATAAATATTAAATATGTATAAATAAATATATATATATATATAAATATATATATATATATATATATATATATATTATAAATATATTATATATATTTATATATATATATATAAATATATTATAATATATTTATATATATATTATAAATATTAAATATGTATATATAAAAATATATATATAATATATATATATATATATATATATATATATATATATATATATATATATATATATATATATATATATATATATATATATATATATATATATATATATATATATATATATATATATATATATATATATATATATATATATATATATATATATATATATACATACATACATAGGTGCAGTAGGTGCTTTTTTACGATAAATTCCCAAGCGGTAGTTTTTCAAAACAATCTCTTCTTCTACAGCAAGTCACCTTGTACGTCTTCGAGTGAACATTAAACATGCGCGATAAAAAGATGTTGAGTTCTTGCCTTTTTTTTCTCGAGACATAAGTATCAATTCCCAAAGCAACAGATGAAAACAGCCATACAGATGATCGTACAAAAATACAGGTCTAACGACACAATGGATTCGAACCAAAGATTTGAATTTTTACAGAATTCGGAAGGCAATCTAAATCAGTTAAATACGCTATTAATTAGCAACTCGACAGTTCTACATCAATTATCTATCTTCTCGATCCGAATTGTCCGCTCAATAGAATTTGGACAATAGTTAGGCAAAAATTCTTGTTTTATGGCAGGAGATGGCAGAAATTAGATGTTTGCTACGATGCGGTTGTTTCTATAATACAAGAAAAGACTGGTTGGTTCCATCTTGAAACCAAAAAGAATGGAAGATTGGACTAATTTTGTAAGGGTTGTTTTTTCTCTTCTTTGGAATTTACTCTTAATTTAATGTTTATCTCAGTTACCTTGAGACTCAACAAGTTTCATGTATTCAGAATTTCCATAAAAGGCATTGATTCTTTAAATATCTATTTTGTTATCAAAATTTTTATTTTTGGGACTTCGATTGCTACTATCTTGGGTTGTTTTTTACTTTGATTCTGTTACCACCAAAGGTAAACAATTTTAAGTAACATAAAATTTTAACGCCATCTGAAGGGAAATACTGTATGTCCCACTTTCTGGTCAAGTTAGTCCAAATGAACATAGGGTATTAAAAATCAGAAATTTTCCCCGGTAAGTGTCTATTTAAAAGATGTATAATTTTATAGATTTTTCAAAATATTCTGAAAGGAAGCTCTACCTCTTAAGGTGGCATACAATGAAACAATTGCTAGAAAATTTTGATTGGTAATTTAACATTGATGAATTTTTCAAATTTGGAATCGGAATTAAAACCAGATTCTCTTGATGTATTTGTTGAATCAAATTTCCTTTTTTGGATGCTCGGTTTTTACTCAAAAGTGTCGCTCTTTAAATGGACTTAATTGCCGCGAACCTTCTGATCCAGGCCTGTCTTTAATGTGCGTTTGTGTTTGGGAGGGGGTGAGAGCGTTTCAGGGGGAGCTGTCAAAACTGAACTTTAGGCTTATAACTTCTATATTTATCAAGAGATGCTTAAACAAATCTTTTATTAGGAGATTTCCCATTCACAGTTTGTTCTGGCAATCATGTACATGTTATGAAAGCTTAGTCAAAATGAGCTTATAAGAATAGTAAATGTCTTTCCACCGCTCCATATTTATCTGGACTTCTCACTGAAAGCAAGAGAATTTGGACCTAAAAGTGCTATTTTTAAGTTCCATTCCTCCATCCACCACATAAAGATGGATTGACTTCGCCCTAATAGTTTAAACATAACTATAGACTACTAAGAAGTTTTAAATGGTTCATCTTATTGACATGAGGCTTAAAATAAAAGTTTATAGTAGTCAGGTATTTTGTATCAACTGGATAAATCTTTTACGGCAAATACTCAACCGTTGAGCATTGTGTAGGGAGGTTATATAAACACTTTTCAATAGTTATAAATAAATTGGTGATCCCAACATTCTATTATCGATAGTATTCTGGCCCTCTTTCGGCCAACATTGGCACTTTGCACCAAAAAATGGCAGAGATAGTAGCTCGACTGAGGTAATATCACTTCTGTCAATTCAAAAAGGTACTGAAAGTTTAAAATTAAGGAATCTTGCATCAACAAATCGAGAAACTAAGCTTTGAAGTGAGAATGAATACATTGTGAAAAAGCCTCAATCTAGCTTTGGTACAGGTGTGTTCACAGAAATTATTTTCACTTGTGGACTGTTTTTTTTTTACTTGTCTTACTTTATCTTTGCCAACACAATTTTACATGTAGAGATGTTAGGGAGAATCGTGCAGAGGAAATTTTTACTGTGTCGGAATTGTCAGATATTTCTCTGAAGGGCGAGGGGATATCCAAATTCTTCACAGGGGAGTTTTCTACAGGGTAAAATTTTATTTTGGGAGCCTTCAGTGGGAGCAACTTTCTAATAAGATGGGAAGGGGGCTTGTTTCGGAAGCAACTTTTACACAGAGGAGGAGATTTCCGGTATGATTTAAAAAAAAAATCTTAAATGAAAGGTTTTCAAATGAGTGTGCTAAAAAAAAGAAGAAAAAAAATCATCTGGAATCGTTCACAAGAAATTGTCAGCTAGAATAAAATTGTTTGGTGGGAATTCGTCTGGAAGGGGGGGGGGAGGTCAGTTTATGTGAAAAGAAATTTTCAAGGAGAAGGAGCATATTTACTAGTTTTATTTAAAAACCATTAGGAAATAAAAAATCATTTTTGTAACTGAAAGTAAGGAGCAACATCAAAACCTAAAACGAATGGTAATTATTCCGTATATGAAAGGGATTGTCGTCTCCTCAAGACTCTGCTCTTTTCACCAAAGTATGACTTTTCGTCCAACCACAAAGTATGACAGTTTTCGACACCTGAAACACAAAGGCTGTTTAACTAAAATAATAGGGTTATTTTAAAGTCTATAAAAAAACTATAGCACTGAGGAGCCAAGCAGAGGTTTTGACCAAAATATTTTCGTTGTAATCTAATTTTTTTCAAAGACTGTTTTTATTCTTGTTTGTATCTTCTTCATGCTATTGATCGTCTTGTGTCATTTATCTCTCGCCTCCTTTATTTTAGATTAAGTCTGAATAATAGTGTTGCGCGGTTATCTTTCAATTCTTAGTGGAGAAAAATGGTTTGTAACATTTATTTCAAAGCTTCATTTAACTAAACGCATTTTTTTTTTAGTAAAATTACGCGAAATGATGTGTGTGAATTTTCTATTTTGAAGGAGTGAATGTAGATAGTTTCATGCGGAGAGGGGGAGGGCAGTTATCTTAAAGAGTGAAATTTATTTTGAAAACATATTACTCTAATTAAGCCTTCAGATAAGTATAGAATGACCTCTAGGGAAAGTGGAGGGTAGAAAGGAATGCTTAATTATAGGAGAACCTTGGGCTAAAGGGACCTCATTGCAGGAGGTGCCAAATATCTGTATTCCTTTTCACTTGAAATTAAAGAGGCTATCTTAAGAAATAGGGAAGGGGCTCAATTGACTGGAAATTGAAAGCTCTTGTGTCCTTTTTAAAGGCTGAAAGTTACTAGAGGACAATCAGCCTCCCTCTCAGACCCCTTTCTTTAATACGGCTCTCCACTAACAGCAAGGATGTCGACTCAAAAGTTTGATGATCTGTTTTGTTGAAAAAAAAAAATTCCATGAATTCACTCGAAGGAAGCTAAAAAAGCCAGCAAACTGGCATTTTTTTCCGGTTTGTCCTTTAGGCATATTTTTTGATAATCAAAAGAAGCGTCTGTATAAAACACCTTTTATACAATAGTTGACACTATTGCAATACTATAACGCATTTTTCTTTTAAATTAAAAATCTGACGTTATTCACATGCTTTTTTTTCAAAATTAATGCTCTAAAGTATGGTCTGCCAAAGAGTGTACCTCCTCTCATTATCCACCAAAATATTACCCTACTGCACCGGTGTAACCTGCACGCCCCTCGTTGGGAATCACGGGCTAAAGTGAGAAAATCTAAAATTAAATAAACGAATTTTTTAAATAAATTAAAATTGTGTCAAGACTTTTGTATTTAAACGGGTCTGATAGTTTTCTAAGAGAAACGGGGACGGAGGTATTAATAAACAATTGATGATCAAGTAAATCAATTAATTGAACTATTATGTTAAAAAAAGTGTATTGTTCTCCTGAACAGTGAGAACATTTCATGGCTTAACCCAGATTCAAAATGTGTCTACTTTGATAAGCCCAGCTTAAGATCAGAGGCCAAATCTATTGAAAATAATACCACAGGGAATCCACCTTTTACATATTTCCTATTGCAAGTGATTTCTCATTGGCACCATTGAGTTAACACGAGATTATCGACATTCACTAGAGGAGTTATACCTTTCCCCTTCAATTAAAATATTGAAAATAAAAAAGTATACAAAATAATGTGAAGATTTTTTCTTGGTGAAAATTTTTCATTTCTAAGTCAGTGCAGTAAAACTGTTATCTACAAAAGCTACAAAATTTGATCATTTTATTTCTAAAAGGGACTTACAAAAATAAGGAGAAAATACATTTTGCATAAGGAACTTCATGGAGGCAAAATTATTAATGAGAAAGTTATGAAATTAGACAGTTTAAATGATTTTCAGAGAATGGTGGTGGGGAGGTGACGGAAATATATATCCACAATTCCACCTTTTTTTCAGAAATATATTCTTTGGTTCTACCATGTTTTCTACCATCGGTTCTCATTTATATTTGTATGCTTTTTATTTTTATTTTTTACATGACTAGTAATTAGTTGACTAATTGACTTCGCTCCTTATATGACTTTATTGCAATATTATCATGCGATTTTAATATGACGTCATTGCAACCTCCATGTAGAATTTTATATTTGCAAGTGACGTCATTATTTGAGCATCAAAATAGTGTGATAAATATGACGTCATCTTTACTATATAAATCGGAATCCCGATGGTGTGTGGTTCAGTTATTGATTGTATTTGATAAAGCACAAAGCAATGTTTAAAACAACCTTAAAACATAGAGAATATGAAATGGAGACATCCTCAGTGATGGAAGATGGCGAAGGAAATAGCGACAGAAGTCCACTTCATTCAGCAGCGTTAGGTGGACGGTCACAAACAGTTGAATGTCTTTTAAGGTCTCGTGCGAATGTTTATAGGAATATTGATGGCGATAGTCCACTTCATTTAGCAGCTTCAAGTAGACACTCAAAAACACTTGTGAAATGTCTTTTAATGTCTGGTGCTGATGCGAATCTACCAAACAAAAATGGTGAAAGTCCACTTCATTTAGCAGCTAAAAATGGACACGCAAAAACAGCTGAATATCTTTTAAAGTCTGAAGCAGATGTTAATATAAGAAACAATCATGGTGAAAGTCCACTTCATTTAGCAGCTTCGTATAGACACCCAAAAACTGTTGAATGTCTTTTAAAGTTTGGTGCTGATGCTAATCTACCAAACAAAAATGGTGAAAGTCCACTTCATTTAGCAGCTAAAAATGGACACCCAAAAACAGCTGAATATCTTTTACAGTCTTACAGATGTTAATATGAGAAACAATGATGGTGAAAGTCCACTTCATTTAGCAGTTTCGTATAAACACCCGAAAACTGTTGAATGTCTTTTAAAGTTTGGTGCTGATGTTAATATAAGAAATTACCATGGTGCAAGTCCAATTCTTTTAGCAGCTTCAGGAAACTCACAGATTGTTGAATGTCTTTTAAAATATGGCACTGACGTTAACATTGAAGGAATTAGCAATAGAAGTAGTCCACTTCATTCAGCACGCTCACAGAAAGTTTTGAAATGTCTTTTAAAGTCTGGCGCTGATGCTAATCTACGATTCGAATATGGTGAAACTCCACTTCATATAGCAGCAAGATCAATCGATTACTTAAAAACTGTTGCATGGCGCTTAAAAAAGTTTGGCGCTGATGCTAAAAGCCCACTTCATGATGGTGAAAAGTCACCACTTGATGGTGAAAGTCCACTTCATTTAGCAGCAAAATCAATGGAATGCTTAAAAACTGTTGAATGCCTTTTAAAGTCTGGCGCTGATGCTAATCTACGAAACAAATATGGTGAAACTCCACTTCATTTAGCAGCAAGATCAATCCCTTGCTTAAAAACTGTTGAATTTTTTTTGAAGTTTGGCGCTGATCCTAATATACAAAGCAATATTGGTGAAAATCCACTTCATTTAGCAGCAAAATCAATGGCATGCATAAAAATTGTTGAATGTCTTTTAAAGTCTGGCAGTGATGTTAATATAAGACAAAATAAAGGGGAAACTCCACTTCATACAGCAGTTATATATAATAACACAGAAACTGTTGAATATCTTTTAAAGTTTGGTGCAGATGTTAATGTAAGAAACGATCATGGTAAAAGTCCACTTGATTTATCAAGATCGGAAACTTTTGAATATCTTGCATGCCACATATTAAAAATGAAAGTGGCAAATTTACATGTAAGTGTAGAAAACACTTCTACACTTCTACACTGGTGGGATTACAGGACATTGGGATTAGTGACATTGTGTGAAAGAGAACTGGAACAAATGAAGAGTGAAATAATATTTTGTAACATTTCGTTCTATGATCTTTTGGTCAAAAGAATAAGCTCAATAGAATTATACACAGTGAATGAAAGTTCCTTGAAAAGTTCACTGAGATCAGGAAACTGGGAAGCAAAATTTCCAATATATAACACAATAATAGTTAGCCAATTCAGAAAGAGTAAAGAAAGGGAAGTGTTACTTGAACTAGCCAATAGAAGATTCAATTTTCTCTTTAATAGATTTGCTCAGTTACCACATGAATGTGCTGAACAAATACTTAGCTATCTCTACAATGAAAGCTTGAAAAATTTGATAGATGCTTCAGAGCATCATGACAACAGTTGATTGAAAAATGTTGTAAGAGCGTTGTGGTCTAAATGTATATATATATATATATATATATATATATATATATATATATACTAGCTGTTGGGGTGGCGCTTCGCGCCACCCCAACACCTAGTTGGTGGGGGCGCTTCGCGCCCCCCCCAAGCCCCCCCGCGCGCGTAAGTCGTTACGCGCCATAATAGTTACGCGCCATTGTAGTTGTGTCCCTATGTCCCACCTGTGAATATAGATATATATATATATATATGGTTTTAACTACGTAAAACTTGCGAATATACAACATTCTTTGCTGTCCCATTGTCTTTGCATATAAATAGATTGTCAGGTTATCCCCCTGTTTCCCCCGGTGTCCCCGTTGTAGTTGTGTCCCTGTGTCCCGGTCGTCATTTATATTCCCTGTGTCCCGGGTCCCGGTCATCATTTGTATCCCGGTGTCCCGGTCTGTATATACATTCGTTTTTTAGTTTTGTTTTTCTCCTTTATTTTTTTCCTTTTTTTTTCTTTTTTAGCTTATTTAGATTTTTAGATTTTTTAGTTTTTTTTATTAGTTTTTAGTTTTTATTTCTTTTTAGTTTTTTTGTCCCGGTCGTCATTTATATCCCCCTGTTTCCCCCGGTGTCCCCGTTGTAGTTGTGTCCCTGTGTCCCGGTCGTTATTTATTTTTTAGTTTTTTACCTTTTTTTAGTTTTTTTAGTTTTTTAGCTTTTTTATTTTTTTTATTAGTTTTTAGTTTTTTTGTAGTTTTTGCCTTTTTTTTAGTTTTTTTAGTTTTTTAGCTTTTTTATTAGTTTTAGTTTTTTTTGTAGTTTTTGCCTTTTTTTAGTTTTTTTAGTTTTTTAGCTTTTTTATTTTTATTATTAGTTTTTAGTTTTTTTTGTAGTTTTTGCCTTTTTTTAGTTTTTTCAGTTTTGACGTCACCTGATCCAGTTTTTTCAGGTGACGTCACCTGATCCACGATCCACAGATCCACAGACAACTTATTTTTATATATATAGATAGTTTTTTTTTTTTACTTATGTCCTGGTCGTCATTTATACTCCCTGTGTCCCGGTGCTTTGTTGATTGCTAATCGAACATTCCTTTTGTCCTGGTTGCTTTCTCTTTGAGTGTCGTCATTTATTAGTTTTTTCCTTTTTTTTTTAGTTTTTTATTGGTTTTTACCTTTATTTTAGCTTATTTTTCAGTTTTTTCCTTTTTTTTACCCGGTCGTCATTTATATTCCCTGTGTCCCGGGTCCCGGTCATCATTTGTATCCCGGTGTCCCGGTCTGTATATACATTCGTTTTTTAGTTTTGTTTTTCTCCTTTATTTTTTTCCTTTTTTTTTCTTTTTTAGCTTATTTAGATTTTTAGATTTTTTAGTTTTTTTTATTAGTTTTTAGTTTTTATTTCTTTTTAGTTTTTTTGTCCCGGTCGTCATTTATATCCCCCTGTTTCCCCCGGTGTCCCCGTTGTAGTTGTGTCCCTGTGTCCCGGTCGTTATTTATTTTTTAGTTTTTTACCTTTTTTTAGTTTTTTTAGTTTTTTAGCTTTTTTATTTTTTTTATTAGTTTTTAGTTTTTTTGTAGTTTTTGCCTTTTTTTAGTTTTTTTAGTTTTTTAGCTTTTTTATTAGTTTTTAGTTTTTTTGTAGTTTTTGCCTTTTTTTAGTTTTTTTAGTTTTTTAGCTTTTTTATTTTTTTTATTAGTTTTTAGTTTTTTTTGTAGTTTTTGCCTTTTTTTAGTTTTTTCAGTTTTGACGTCACCTGATCCAGTTTTTTCTGGTGACGTCACCTGATCCACGATCCACAGATCCACAGACAACTTATTTTTATATATATAGATAGTTTTTTTTTTTTACTTATGTCCTGGTCGTCATTTATACTCCCTGTGTCCCGGTGCTTTGTTGATTGCTAATCGAACATTCCTTTTGTCCTGGTTGCTTTCTCTTTGAGTGTCGTCATTTATTAGTTTTTTCCTTTTTTTTTTAGTTTTTTTATTGGTTTTTACCTTTATTTTAGCTTATTTTTCAGTTTTTTCCTTTTTTTTAGTTTTTTTTTATTTTTTATTTTTTTTAGTTTTTTTACCTTTTTTTAGTTTTTTTAGTTTTTTTAGTTTTTTAGCTTTTTTACTTTTTTTATTAGTTTTTAGTTTTTTTTTGTAGTTTTTGCCTTTTTTTAGTTTTTTCAGTTTTTTTTTTAGTTTTTTATTGGTTTTTACCTTTATAGTTTTTTTAGTTTTTTAGCTTTTTTATTTTTTTTTATTAGTTTTTAGTTTTTTTTGTAGTTTTTGCCTTTTTTTAGTTTTTTCAGTTTTGACGTCACCTAATCCAGTTTTTTCAGGTGACGTCACCTGACACATCCATCCATCCATCCACAGACAGACAACTTATTTTTATATATATAGATATATATCTATATATATAAAAATAAGTTGTCTGTGGATGGATGTGTGGATGGATGTGTGGATGGATGTGTCAGGTGACGTCACCTGAAAAAACTGGATTAGGTGACGTCAAAACTGAAAAAACTAAAAAAAGGCAAAAACTACAAAAAAAACTAAAAACTAATAAAAAAAATAAAAAAGCTAAAAAACTAAAAAAACTATAAAGGTAAAAACCAATAAAAAACTAAAAAAAAAACTGAAAAAACTAAAAAAAGGCAAAAACTACAAAAAAAACTAAAAACTAATAAAAAAAGTAAAAAAGCTAAAAAACTAAAAAAACTAAAAAAACTAAAAAAAGGTAAAAAACTAAAAAAAATAAAAAATAAAAAAAAACTAAAAAAAAGGAAAAAACTGAAAAATAAGCTAAAATAAAGGTAAAAACCAATAAAAAACTAAAAAAAAAAGGAAAAAACTAATAAATGACGACACTCAAAGAGAAAGCGACCAGGACAAAAAACTAAAAAAAAAGGCAAAAACTACAAAAAAACTAAAAACTAATAAAAAAAATAAAAAAGCTAAAAAACTAAAAAAACTAAAAAAAGGTAAAAAACTAAAAAAACTAAAAACTAAAAAAAAACTAAAAAAGGTAAAAACTAAAAGAACTAAAAAAGAAAAAAATAAATGACGACACTCAAAGAGAAAGCGACCAGGACAAAAGGAATGTTCGATTAGCAATCAACAAAGCACCGGGACACAGGGAGTATAAATGACGACCAGGACACAAGTAAAAAAAAAAATTAACAAAACTAAAAAGAAGGTAAAAACTACAAAAAAACTAAAAAGAAAAAAAAACTAAAAACTAATAAAAAAACTAAAAAATCTAAAAATCTAAATAAACTAAAAAAGAAAAAAAAAGGAAAAAAATAAAGGAGAAAAACAAAACTAAAAAACGAATGTATATACAGACCGGTACACCGGGATACAAATGACGACCGGGACACAGGGAATATAAATAACGACCGGGACACAGGGACACAACTACAACGGGGACACCGGGGGAAACAGGGGGATAACCTGACAATCTATTTATATGCAAAGACAATGGGACAGCAAAGAATGTTGTATATTCGCAAGTTTTACGTAGTTAAAACCATATATATATATATATCTATATTCACAGGTGGGACATAGGGACACAACTACAATGGCGCGTAACTATTATGGCGCGTAACGACTTACGCGCGCGGGGGGGCTTGGGGGGGGCGCGAAGCGCCCCCACCAACTAGGTGTTGGGGTGGCGCGAAGCGCCACCCCAACAGCTAGTATATATATATATATATATATATATATATATATATATATATATCTATCTATCTATATATATATATAAATAAGTTGTCTGTGGATCTGTGGATGGATCAGGTGACGTCATGTTTGTTCGCATATGACGTCTGAATTATTTCACACTAATACAAAAGAAGAAAAAAACTAAAAAAGGTAAAAACTACAAAAAAAACTAAAAAGAAAAAAAAACTAAAAAAGCTAAAAAACTAAAAAAAACTAAAAAAAGGTAAAAATCTAATAACTAAAAAAAAACTGAAAAAAATAAAAAAAAGGCAAAAACTACAAAAAAATAAAAACTAATAAAAAAACTAAAAAAGCTAAAAAACTAAAAAAACTAAAAAAAACTAAAAAAAGGTAAAAACTAAAAAAAACTAAAAACTAAAAAAGAAAAAAACTAAAAAAAAGGAAAAAACTGAAAAATAAAAGAGAAAAAGAAAACTAAAAAAATATGAATAAATATATATAAAAATAAGTTGTTTGTGGGTTATGTCTGTCTGTCTGTCTGTCGAGTGACGTCGTGTTTGTCCGCATATGACGTCTGAATTATTTCACACTAATACAAAAGAAGAAAAAAAACTAAAAAAGGTAAAAACTACAAAAAAAACTAAAAAGAAAAAAAAACTAAAAAAGCTAAAAAACTAAAAAAAACTAAAAAAAGGTAAAAAACTAAAAACTAAAAAAAAACTGAAAAAACTAAAAAAAGGCAAAAACTAAAAAAAAAACTAAAAACTAATAAAAAAACTAAAAAAGCTAAAAAACTAAAAAAAACTAAAAAAACTAAAAAAAGGTAAAAAACAAAAAAAAAACTAAAAACTAAAAAAGAAAAAACTAAAAAAAAGGAAAAAACTGAAAAATAAGAGAAAAAGAAAACTAAAAAAATATTAATAAATATAAAAAATATAAATATAAATATAATATAAATTAGCAATCAACAAAGCACCGAGACACAAATGACGACCGGGACACAGGGAGTATAAATGACGACCAGGACATAAGTAAAAAAAGAAACTAAAAAAATGGTAAAAACTACAAAAAAACTAAAAACTAATAAAAAATCTAAAAATCTAAATAAACTAAAAAAGAAAAAAAAGAAAAAAGGAAAAAAATAAAGGAGAAAAACAAAACTAAAAAACGAATGTATATACAGACCGGGACACCGGGATACAAATGACGACCGGGACACAGGGAATATAAATGACGACCGGGACACAGGGACACAACTACAATGGGGACGCCGGGGGGCACAGGGGGATATAAATGACGACCGGGACACAAGGAATATAAATGACGCCCGGGACACTCAAAGAGAAATCACAGACTGGAACACCGGGACACAAATGACGACCGGGACACAGGGAATATAAATGACGACCGGGACACAGGGACATAACTACAAAGGGGACGCCGGGGTACACAGGGGGATATATAAATGACGATGGCGACTCAGGGAATGGTCGATTAGCAATCACCATCAACAAAGCTCAAGGGCAATCATTAGAATCATGAGGTATAGATCTGAATACGGATTGCTTTCCCATGGACCATTATATGTTGCATGTTCAAGAGTCGGTAAACCTGACAATCTATTTATATGCACAGACAATGGGACAGCAAAGAATGTTGTATATTCGCAAGTTTTACGTAGTTAAAAACATATATATATATATATATATATATATATATATATATATATATATATATCTATCTATATATCTTCTATATATATAAAAATAAGTTGTCTGTCTGTGGATGTGTGGATGGATGTGTCAGGTGACGTCACCTGAAAAAACTGGATCAGGTGACGTCAAAACTGAAAAAACTAAAAAAAGGCAAAAACTACAAAAAAAACTAAAAACTAATAAAAAAAATAAAAAAGCTAAAAAACTAAAAAAACTATAAAGGTAAAAACCAATAAAAAACTAAAAAAAAAAACTGAAAAAACTAAAAAAAGGCAAAAACTACAAAAAAACTAAAAAAAAGGAAAAAACTGAAAAATAAGCTAAAATAAAGGTAAAAACCAATAAAAAACTAAAAAAAAAAAAGGAAAAAACTAATAAATGACGACACTCAAAGAGAAAGCGACCAGGACAAAAGGAATGTTCGATTAGCAATCAACAAAGCACCGGGACACAGGGAGTATAAATGACGACCAGGACATAAGTAAAAAAAAAAAAACTATCTATATATATAAAAATAAGTTGTCTGTGGATCTGTGGATCGTGGATCAGGTGACGTCACCTGAAAAAACTGGATCAGGTGACGTCAAAACTGAAAAAACTAAAAAAAGGCAAAAACTACAAAAAAAACTAAAAACTAATAAAAAAATAAAAAAGCTAAAAAACTAAAAAAACTAAAAAAAGGCAAAAACTACAAAAAAAACTAAAAACTAATAAAAAAGCTAAAAAACTAAAAAAACTAAAAAAAGGCAAAAACTACAAAAAAACTAAAAACTAATAAAAAAAATAAAAAAGCTAAAAAACTAAAAAAACTAAAAAAACTAAAAAAAGGTAAAAAACTAAAAAAACTAAAAACTAAAAAAAACTAAAAAAGGTAAAAACTAAAAGAACTAAAAAAGAAAAAAATAAATGACGACACTCAAAGAGAAAGCGACCAGGACAAAAGGAATGTTCGATTAGCAATCAACAAAGCACCGGGACACAGGGAGTATAAATGACGACCAGGACACAAGTAAAAAAAAAAATTAACAAAACTAAAAAGAAGGTAAAAACTACAAAAAAACTAAAAAGAAAAAAAAACTAAAAACTAATAAAAAAACTAAAAAATCTAAAAATCTAAATAAACTAAAAAAGAAAAAAAAAGGAAAAAAATAAAGGAGAAAAACAAAACTAAAAAACGAATGTATATACAGACCGGTACACCGGGATACAAATGACGACCGGGACACAGGGAATATAAATGACGACCGGGACACAGGGACACAACTACAACGGGGACACCGGGGGAAACAGGGGGATATAAATGACGACCGGGACAAAAAAACTAAAAAGAAAAAAAAAACTAAAAACTAATAAAAAAACTAAAAAATCTAAAAATCTAAATAAGCTAAAAAAGAAAAAAAAAGGAAAAAAATAATGGAAGGGCAATCATTAGAATCATGAGGTATAGATCTGAATACAGATTGTTTTCCCATGGACCATTATATGTTGCATGTTCAAGAGTCGGTAAACCTGACAATCTATTTATATGCAAAGACAATGGGACAGCAAAGAATGTTGTATATTCGCAAGTTTTACGTAGTTAAAACCATATATATATATCTATCTATATTCACAGGTGGGACATAGGGACACAACTACAATGGCGCGTAACTATTATGGCGCGTAACGACTTACGCGCGCGGGGGGGCTTGGGGGGGGCGCGAAGCGCCCCCACCAACTAGGTGTTGGGGTGGTGCGAAGCGCCACCCCAACAGCTAGTATATAAATAAGTTGTCTGTGGATCTGTGGATGGATCAGGTGACGTCATGTTTGTTCGCATATGACGTCTGAATTATTTCACACTAATACAAAAGAAGAAAAAAACTAAAAAAGGTAAAAACTACAAAAAAAACTAAAAAGAAAAAAAAAAACTAAAAAAGCTAAAAAACTAAAAAAAACTAAAAAAAGGTAAAAATCTAATAACTAAAAAAACTGAAAAAAATAAAAAAAAGGCAAAAACTACAAAAAAAAAAACTAATAAAAAAACTAAAAAAGCTAAAAAACTAAAAAAACTAAAAAAAACTAAAAAAAGGTAAAAACTAAAAAAAACTAAAAACTAAAAAAGAAAAAAACTAAAAAAAAGGAAAAAACTGAAAAATAAAAGAGAAAAAGAAAACTAAAAAAAATATGAATAAATATATATAAAAATAAGTTGTTTGTGGGTTATGTCTGTCTGTCTGTCTGTCTGTCGAGTGACGTCGTGTTTGTCCGCATATGACGTCTGAATTATTTCACACTAATACAAAAGAAGAAAAAAAACTAAAAAAGGTAAAAACTACAAAAAAAACTAAAAAGAAAAAAAACTAAAAAAGCTAAAAAACTAAAAAAAACTAAAAAAAGGTAAAAAACTAAAAACTAAAAAAAACTGAAAAAACTAAAAAAAGGCAAAAACTAAAAAAAAAAAAAACTAAAAACTAATAAAAAAACTAAAAAAGCTAAAAAACTAAAAAAAACTAAAAAAACTAAAAAAAGGTAAAAAACAAAAAAAAACTAAAAACTAAAAAAGAAAAAAACTAAAAAAAAGGAAAAAACTGAAAAATAAGAGAAAAAGAAAACTAAAAAAATATTAATAAATATAAAAAATATAAATATAAATATAATATAAATTAGCAATCAACAAAGCACCGAGACACAAATGACGACCGGGACACAGGGAGTATAAATGACGACCAGGACATAAGTAAAAAAAGAAACTAAAAAAATGGTAAAAACTACAAAAAAACTAAAAACTAATAAAAAAACTAAAAAATCTAAAAATCTAAATAAACTAAAAAAGAAAAAAAAGAAAAAAGGAAAAAAATAAATGAGAAAAACAAAACTAAAAAACGAATGTATATACAGACCGGGACACCGGGATACAAATGACGACCGGGACACAGGGAATATAAATGACGACCGGGACACAGGGACACAACTACAATGGGGACGCCGGGGGGCACAGGGGGATATAAATGACGACCGGGACACAAGGAATATAAATGACGCCCGGGACACTCAAAGAGAAATCACAGACTGGAACACCGGGACACAAATGACGACCGGGACACAGGGAATATAAATGACGACCGGGACACAGGGACATAACTACAAAGGGGACGCCGGGGTACACAGGGGGATATATAAATGACGATGGCGACTCAGGGAATGGTCGATTAGCAATCACCATCAACAAAGCTCAAGGGCAATCATTAGAATCATGAGGTATAGATCTGAATACGGATTGTTTTCCCATGGACCATTATATGTTGCATGTTCAAGAGTCGGTAAACCTGACAATCTATTTATATGCACAGACAATGGGACAGCAAAGAATGTTGTATATTCGCAAGTTTTACGTAGTTAAAAACATATATATATATATATATATATATATTATATATATATATATATATATATATATATATATATATATATATATATATATATATCTATCTATATATATATAAATAAGTTGTCTGTGGATCTGTGGATGGATCAGGTGACGTCATGTTTGTTCGCATATGACGTCTGAATTATTTCACACTAATACAAAAGAAGAAAAAAACTAAAAAAGGTAAAAACTACAAAAAAACTAAAAAGAAAAAAAAACTAAAAAAGCTAAAAAACTAAAAAAAACTAAAAAAAGGTAAAAATCTAATAACTAAAAAAAAACTGAAAAAAATAAAAAAAAGGCAAAAACTACAAAAAAATAAAAACTAATAAAAAAACTAAAAAAGCTAAAAAACTAAAAAAACTAAAAAAAACTAAAAAAAGGTAAAATCTAAAAAAAACTAAAAACTAAAAAGAAAAAAACTAAAAAAAGGAAAAAACTGAAAAATAAAAGAGAAAAAGAAAACTAAAAAAATATGAATAAATATATATAAAAATAAGTTGTTTGTGGGTTATGTCTGTCTGTCTGTCTGTCGAGTGACGTCGTGTTTGTCCGCATATGACGTCTGAATTATTTCACACTAATACAAAAGAAGAAAAAAAACTAAAAAAGGTAAAAACTACAAAAAAAACTAAAAAGAAAAAAAACTAAAAAAGCTAAAAAACTAAAAAAAACTAAAAAAAGGTAAAAAACTAAAAACTAAAAAAAACTGAAAAAACTAAAAAAAGCAAAAACTAAAAAAAAAAAACTAAAAACTAATAAAAAAACTAAAAAAGCTAAAAAACTAAAAAAAATAAAAAAAACTAAAAAAAGGTAAAAACAAAAAAAAACTAAAAACTAAAAAAGAAAAAACTAAAAAAAGGAAAAAACTGAAAAATAAGAGAAAAAGAAAACTAAAAAAATATTAATAAATATAAAAAATATAAATATAAATATAATATAAATTAGCAATCAACAAAGCACCGAGACACAAATGACGACGGGACACAGGGAGTATAAATGACGACCAGGACATAAGTAAAAAAAGAAACTAAAAAATGGTAAAAACTACAAAAAAACTAAAAACTAATAAAAAAACTAAAAAATCTAAAAATCTAAATAAACTAAAAAAGAAAAAAAAGAAAAAAGGAAAAAAATAAAGGAGAAAAACAAAACTAAAAAACGAATGTATATACAGACCGGGACACCGGGATACAATGACGACCGGGACACAGGGAATATAAATGACGACCGGGACACAGGGACACAACTACAATGGGGACGCCGGGGGCACAGGGGGATATAAATGACGACCGGGACACAAGGAATATAAATGACGCCCGGGACACTCAAAGAGAAATCACAGACTGGAACACCGGGACACAAATGACGACCGGGACACAGGGAATATAAATGACGACCGGACACAGGGACATAACTACAAAGGGGACGCCGGGGTACACAGGGGGATATATAAATGACGATGGCGACTCAGGGAATGGTCGATTAGCAATCACCATCAACAAAGCTCAAGGGCAATCATTAGAATCATGAGGTATAGATCTGAATACGGATTGTTTTCCCATGGACCATTATATGTTGCATGTTCAAGAGTCGGTAAACCTGACAATCTATTTATATGCACAGACAATGGACAGCAAAGAATGTTGTATATTCGCAAGTTTTACGTAGTTAAAAACATATATATATATATATATATATATATATATATATATATATATATATATATATATATATATATATATATATATATATATATACATATTATATATATATATCTATATTCAACAGGTGGGACATAGGGACACAACTACAATGGCGCGTAACTAATATGGCGCGTAACGACTTACGCGCGCGGGGGGGCTTGGGGGGGGCCGAAGCGCCCCCAACACCTAGGTGTTGGGTGGCGCTTGC
>NC_088867.1:26808097-26830783 GCF_032884065.1 Artemia franciscana | reverse complement strand
AAAAAATTATGATTCTCGCCTAATAATGGTAGAAGGGACCCCTGCTTTATGATAAATTTGCCCTTTTACTTTGAAAGTAGACATAAATTGATCTGATTTTCGATTTGGGCTCCAACGACGTCATTTGGAAACATGAGTTGTATTGTCTGATTTTTGACAAAAAACGCTTAGATTCTGACGTAGTTCCAGTAAGGAAAGTCTTCAATGGCTCTGGTGGTGCAGCCAATAGAGGAAGTTTAACTTTTCCTGAGGCGCAACACATTCCCATTGTTTCACCATTGAATTTCAAGGCCTTGCAATAGGGACAAATTTTAGACATTGTCCCGATTTGAACACAGCTACTCAAGCTATAATCATCGACTGGGTTGTACCTGAATGCCAGGCGATAACTTTCAGATTGCTCTGATTCCTCGGCACGCTTTCTTTTCTTACTTTCTCTATCAGCAGCAAGCCTGATTTCTTGCTGTTCTTGTAATCCTCGGCCCGCCTTCTTTTTTCACATTCTCTTTTAGCAGCAAGTCTGCTTCTGCGTTGCTCTGGTAGTTCCTCGGCATGCTTTCTTTTTTCACTTTCTCTTTTAGCAGCAAGTCTGCTTTCGCGTTGCTCTGGTAGTTCCTCGGCATGCTTTCTTTTTTCACTTTCTCTTTTAGCAGCAAGTCTGCTTTCGCGTTGCTCTGGTAGTTCCTCGGCATGCTTTTCTTTTTTCACATTCTCTTTTAGCAGCAAGTCTGCTTCTGCGTTGCTCTGGTAGTTCCTCGGCATGCTTTCTTGTTTCACATTCTCTTTTAGCAGCAAGTCTGCTTCTGCGTTGCTCTGGTAGTTCCTCGGCATGCTTTCTTTTTTCACTTTCTCTTTTAGCAGCAAGTCTGCTTTCCGCGTTGCTCTGGTAGTTCCTCGGCATGCTTTCTTTTTTCACATTCTCTTTTAGCAGCAAGTCTGCTTCTGCGTTGCTCTGGTAGTTCCTCGGCATGCTTTCTTTTTTCACATTCTCTTTTAGCAGCAAGTCTGCTTCTGCGTTGCTCTGGTAGTTCCTCGGCATGCTTTCTTTTTTCACTTTCTCTTTTAGCAGCAAGTCTGCTTTCGCGTTGCTCTGGTAGTTCCTCGGCACGCTTTCTTTTCTGACTTTCTCTATCACCAGCAAGTTTTTTGGCATAGACTCTTGAGCATCTTCATCGGCTTTTGCCATTGTAAGTTCATCAGTCATTTTAAACTTAAACATTAATAGATTTCTATGTGTCATTCTAACATTGATGTTAGAAAAAAATTTTACGTACCAAGCATGCAAACACTCGACAATTTATAATAAAACTCAAAATTATAAATATCTGTTATAAGGTTTTCGGAATTACTTTAATCTATTGTCAAAATATATAGAAATATTTATGCAATTACCAGTTTCTACATTTTTAGTTTCAGTTTGCTTTTCAGTTTTAGTTTCATTTTTATATATATTTAAGATATAATCTGGCGTAACGGACAGACAACTTATTTTTATATATATAGATATATATATATATGTTTTTAACTACGTAAAACTTGCGAATATACAACATTCTTTGCTGTCCCATTGTCTGTGCATATAAATAGATTGTCAGGTTTACCGACTCTTGAACATGCAACATATAATGGTCCATGGGAAAACAATCCGTATTCAGATCTATAAGTCTGCTTTCGCGTTGCTCTGGTAGTTCCTCGGCACGCTTTCTTTTCTGACTTTCTCTATCACCAGCAAGTTTTTTGGCATAGACTCTTTGAGCATCTTCATCAGTCATTATAAACTTAAGCATTAATAGAATTCTACACGAACATCCGTCTTATATAACTTGAATGACGTCACGCCTTCAAAGCAAAAATGATGCCTTCAAAGCAAAAATGATGGCAGCTAATTTCATGACGTCAGCCGAAACATGACGGCGAACATATGTCTTATATAACTTGAATGACGTCACCTTCAAAGCAAAAATGACGGCAACTAATTTCATGACGTCAGCCGAAACATGACGTCACCTGACACATCCATCCACACATCCATCCACACATCCATCCACAGACAACTTATTTTTTATATATATAGATATATATATATATATATATATATATATATATATATATATTAGCTGTTGGGGGTGGCACTTCGCGCCGCCCCAACACCTAGTTGGTGGGGGCGTTTCTCCCCCCCCCCCCCCCCCCCCCCCGCGCGTAAGTCGTTACGCGCCATTGAAGTTGTGTCCCTATGTCCCACCTGTGAATATAGATAGATATATATATCTATATATATAAAAATAAGTTGTCTGTGGATGGATGTGTGGATGGATGTGTGGATGGATGTGTCAGGTGACGTCACCTGAAAAAACTGGATTAGGTGACGTCAAAACTGAAAAAACTAAAAAAAGGCAAAAACTACAAAAAAAACTAAAAACTAATAAAAAAAATAAAAAAGCTAAAAAACTAAAAAAACTATAAAGGTAAAAACCAATAAAAAACTAAAAAAAAAACTGAAAAAACTAAAAAAAGGCAAAAACTACAAAAAAAAAACTAAAAACTAATAAAAAAAGTAAAAAAGCTAAAAAACTAAAAAAACTAAAAAAACTAAAAAAAGGTAAAAAACTATAAAAAAATAAAAAATAAAAAAAAAACTAAAAAAAAAGGAAAAAAAACTGAAAAATAAGCTAAAATAAAGGTAAAAACCAATAAAAAACTAAAAAAAAAAGGAAAAAAACTAATAAATGACGACACTCAAAGAGAAAGCGACCAGGACAAAAAACTAAAAAAAAAGGCAAAAAACTATAAAAAAACTAAAACTAATAAAAAAAATAAAAAAGCTAAAAAACTAAAAAAACTAAAAAAAGGTAAAAAACTAAAAAAACTAAAAACTAAAAAAAAACTAAAAAAGGTAAAAACTAAAAGAACTAAAAAAGAAAAAAAATAAATGGCGACACTCAAGAGAAAGCGACCAGGACAAAAGGAATGTTCGATTAGCAATCAACAAAGCACCGGGACACAGGGAGTATAAATGACGACCAGGACACAAGTAAAAAAAAAAATTAACAAAACTAAAAAGAAGGTAAAAACTACAAAAAACTAAAAAGAAAAAAAAACTAAAAACTAATAAAAAAACTAAAAAATCTAAAAATCTAAATAAACTAAAAAGAAAAAAAAAGGAAAAAAATAAAGGAGGAAAAACCAAAACTAAAAAACGAATGTATATACAGACCGGTACACCGGGATACAAATGACGACCGGGGACACAGGGAATATAAATAACGACCGGGGACACAGGGACACAACTACAACGGGGGACACCGGGGGAAACAGGGGGATATAAATGACGACCGGGACAAAAAAACTAAAAAGAAATAAAAACTAAAAACTAATAAAAAAAACTAAAAAATCTAAAAATCTAAATAAGCTAAAAAAGAAAAAAAAAAGGAAAAAAATAAAGGAGAAAAACAAAACTAAAAAACGAATGTATATACAGACCGGGACACCGGGATACAAATGATGACCGGGACCCCGGGACACAGGGAATATAAATGACGACCGGGACACAGGGACACAACTACAACGGGGACACCCGGGGGGAAACAGGGGGATAACCTGACAATCTATTTATATGCAAAGACCAATGGGACAGCAAAAGAATGTTGTATATTCGCAAGTTTTACGTAGTTAAAACCATATATATATATATATATCTATATTCACAGGTGGGACATAGGGACACAACTACAATGGCGCGTAACTATTATGGCGCGTAACGACTTACGCGCGCGGGGGGGCTTGGGAGGGGGCGCGAAGCGCCCCCACCAACTAGGTGTTGGGGTGGCGCGAAGCGCCACCCCAACAGCTAGTATATATATATATATATATATATATATATATATATATATATATATATATATATATATATATATATTATATATATATATATATGGTTTTAACTACGTAAAACTTGCGAATATACAACATTCTTTGCTGTCCCATTGTCTTTGCATATAAATAGATTGTCAGGTTTACCGACTCTTGAACATGCAACATATAATGGTCCATGGGAAAACAATCTGTATTCAGATCTATACCTCATGATTCTAATGATTGCCCTTGAGCTTTGTTGATGGTGATTGCTAATCGACCATTCCCTGTCCCGGTGTCCCGGTCGTCATTTATATCCCCCTGTTTCCCCCGGTGTCCCCGTTGTAGTTGTGTCCCTGTGTCCCGGTCGTCATTTATATTCCCTGTGTCCCGGTCGTCATTTGTATCCCGGTGTCCCGGTCTGTATATACATTCGTTTTTTAGTTTTGTTTTTTCTCCTTTATTTTTTTCCTTTTTTTTTCTTTTTTAGTTTATTTAGATTTTTAGATTTTTTAGTTTTTTTTATTAGTTTTTAGTTTTTTTTCTCTTTTTTTTGTAGTTTTTACCTTCTTTTTAGTTTTGTTAGTTTTTTTTTTACTTATGTCCTGGTCGTCATTCATACTCCCTGTGTCCCGGTGCTTTGTTGATTGCTAATCGAACATTCCTTTTGTCCTGGTCGCTTTCCTCTTTGAGTGTCGTCATTTATTTTTTTCTTTTTTAGTTCTTTTAGTTTTTACCTTTTTTAGTTTTTTTTAGTTTTTTAGATGAAAATTTTTTTTAGTTTTTTCCTTTTTTTCTTTTTAGTTTTTTTATTGGTTTTTACCTTTATTTTAGCTTATTTTTCAGTTTTTTTCCTTTTTTTTTAGTTTTTTTTTATTTTTTATTTTTTTTAGTTTTTAACCTTTTTTTAGTTTTTTTAGTTTTTTTAGTTTTTTAGCTTTTTTACTTTTTTTATTAGTTTTTAGTTTTTTTTGTAGTTTTTGCCTTTTTTTTAGTTTTTTTCAGTTTTTTTTTAGTTTTTTATTGGTTTTTACCTTTATTTTAGCTTATTTTTCAGTTTTTTTCCTTTTCTTTAGTTTTTTTTTTAGTTTTAAGTTTTTTTAGTTTTTTACCTTTTTTATTTTTTTAGTTTTTTTAGTTTTTTAGCTTTTTTATTTTTTTTATTAGTTTTTATTTTTTTTTTGTAGTTTTTGCCTTTTTTTCGTTTTTTTAGTTTTTTAGCTTTTTTATTAGTTTTAGTTTTTTTGTAGTTTTTTGCCTTTTTTTAGTTTTTTTCTTTTTAGTTTTTTTGTAGTTTTTACCTTCTTTTTAGTTTTGTTAGTTTTTTTTTTTACTTATGTCCTGGTCGTCATTTATACTCCCTGTGTCCCGGTGCTTTGTTGATTGCTAATCGAACATTCCTTTTGTCCTGGTCGCTTTCTCTTTGAGTGTCGTCATTTATTTTTTCTTTTTAGTTCTTTTAGTTTTTACCTTTTTTAGTTTTTTTTTAGTTTTTTAGATGAAAATTTTTTTTAGTTTTTTCCTTTTTTTCTTTTTAGTTTTTTATTGGTTTTTACCTTTATTTTAGCTTATTTTTCAGTTTTTTCCTTTTTTTTTAGTTTTTTTATTTTTTATTTTTTTTAGTTTTTTACCTTTTTTTTAGTTTTTTTAGTTTTTTTAGTTTTTTAGCTTTTTTACTTTTTTTATTAGTTTTTAGTTTTTTTTGTAGTTTTTGCCTTTTTTTTAGTTTTTTTCAGTTTTTTTTTTTAGTTTTTTATTGGTTTTTTACCTTTATTTTAGCTTATTTTTCAGTTTTTTCCTTTTTTTAGTTTTTTTTAGTTTTTAGTTTTTTACCTTTTTTTAGGTTTTAGTTTTTTTTTTAGTTTTTTAGCTTTTTTATTTTTTTTATTAGTTTTTAGTTTTTTTTGTAGTTTTTGCCTTTTTTTAGTTTTTTTAGTTTTTTAGCTTTTTTATTAGTTTTTAGTTTTTTTTGTAGTTTTTGCCTTTTTTTAGTTTTTTTTAGTTTTTTAGCTTTTTTATTTTTTTTATTAGTTTTTAGTTTTTTTTGTAGTTTTTTGCCTTTTTTTAGTTTTTTCAGTTTTCAGTTTTGTCACCTGATCCAGTTTTTTCAGGTGACGTCACCTGATCCACAGATCCACACACAGACAACTTATTTTTATATATATAGATATGTGCTGGGTAGAGAATTTAGAGTGGCGAAACCCTATATAGGCCAGTGTATTCTCCTGATGAGCCCTTATGTTGGGTGTTGCCTCTGAATTATTTGTCTATATTATTTTTTCTATTGTTTGGTAAATGACGACTTATACTTATTGACGACATGACTGCCTGTCCATGGATTATTCTTTATGGTTGATTGTGTGTGGCTATGCTGTTTTGACCTATGTGATTGTATGGATGAGTAGGGTTAAGGCCTCATTCAAGTGCTGGTCTATATTAATCACTAATTTAGGAAAACAGTCTTCCTTTTCTCCTTCTGTCTCTCTTTTTTTTTTTTTTTTTTTTTTTTTTTTTTTTTTTTTTTTTGTGTTTGTGCTGTAGCATTGGTGATTTCTCTTTTCATGATATATATATATATGTTTTTAACTACGTAAAACTTGCGCCGCCCCCCGCACGTAAGTCGTTACGCGCCATTGTAGTTGTGTCCCTGTGTCCCACCTGTGAATATAGAAAGATATATATATAGAAAGATATATATATATATATATATATATATATATATATATATATATATATATATATATATATATATATATATGTTTTTAACTACGTAAAACTTGCGAATATACAACGTTCTTCGATGTCCATTGTCTGTGCATATAAATAGATTGTCAGGTTTACCGACTCTTGAACATGCAACATAAAATTGTCCATGGGAAAAACAATCCGTATTCAGATCTATACCTGATTATTCCAATGATTACCCTTGAGCTTTGTTGATGGTGATTGCTAATCGAACATTCCCTGTGTCCCCGTCGTCATTTATATATCCCCCTGTGCCCCCGGCATCCCCCTTGTAGTTGTGTCCCTGTGTCCCGGTCGTCATTTATATTCCCAGTATCCCGGTCGTCATTTGTGTCCCAGTGTCCCAGTCTGTAATTTCTCTTTGAGCGTCCCAGTCGTCATTTATATTCCCTGTGTCCCGGTGTCCCGGTCGTCATTTGTGTCCCGGTGTCCCCGTCTGTAATTTATCTTTGAGTGTCCCGGTCGTCATTTATATCTCCCTCGCTTTTGCTCGCTGCTATGATAACAACAATAACAAGGACAGAAAAATGAATAATAAAATGAGGACACATAGCTCTTCACTAAGTCGACAACGATCTGACTATGAAGCCGTTTTACAATATTAAATTGTAAAAGTTTGGTAGTTTCTTTTTTTCTTAGACCGAATAAAAAATTTCCTGACTTGATCGTTTTATAGCATTTCTTACGATAAGAACAAGCTTCAGAAGAAAAAAATACTACAATGGTGACAGCTCTGCATTTTCAACTATTCGTAGGATGTGTTTGTTTGTAAACTCACTTTCTTATGTACTTTTAAAATGGATAGATTTATAACTTTTTAGTTATTTCTTTAAAAGGGTTTAAAAATTGTTCGCTTTCATTTATCAAGCAATCCAGACTAAAAGGTTTACAGCATCGGAACAAAAAATGGAAACAAATTCAGATATTGTGGGTAAATCGTTGGAACTAATGAATGTTTATTGGCAAACCGTCACAAATATCAAGACAAAAGAAAAGTTAAGATAAAAAAATCGTAAATCATAACAGACGATATATATATCGTCTATTGGGGGCGCTTCGCGCCACCCCAACACCTAGTTGGTGGGGGCACTTTGCCCCCCCCCCGGCGCGTAAGTCGTTACGCGCCATATTAGTTTACGTGCCATTGCAGTTGTGTCCCTGTGTCCCACCTGTGAATATAGATATATATATATATATATATATATATATATATATATATATATATTATATATATATATATATATATATATATATATATATATATATATATATATATATACTAGCTGTTGGGGGTGGCGCTTCGCGCCCCGCAAGCCCCCCGCGCGCGTAAGTCGTTTCGCACCATATTAGTTACGCGCCATTGTAGTTGTGTCCCTGTGTCCCACCTGTGAATAGAGATAGATATAAATATATGTTTTTAACTACGTAAAACATGCGAATATACAACATTCTTCGCTGTCCCATTGTCTGTGCATATAAATAGATTGTCAGGTTTACTGACTCTTGAACATGCAACATATAATTGTCCATGGGAAAAACAATCCGTGTTCAGATCTATACCTCATTATTCTAATGATGTGTCCCTGTGTCCCGGTCGTCATTTATATTCCCTGTGTCCCGGTCGTCATTTGTGTCCCGGTGTCCCAGTTTGTAATGAAATTAGTTGTCGTCATTTTTGCTTTGACGGTGACGTCATTCAAGTTATATAAAACATATGTTCACGTAGACATTCTTGGCTGCCCCATTGTCTGTGCATATAAATAGATTGTCAGGTTTGCCGACTCTTGAACATGCAACATATAATTGTCCATGGGAAAAACAATCTGTATTCAGATCTATACCTCATTATTCTAATGATTGCCCTTGAGCTTTGTTGATGGTGATTGCTAATCGAACATTCCCTGTTTCCCCGTCGTCATTTATATATCCCCCTGTGCCCCCCAGCGTACCCGTTGTAGTTGTTTCCCTGTGTCCGGTCGTCATTTGTGTCCTGGTGTCCCAGTCTGTAATTTCTCTTTGAGTGTCGCGGTCGTCATTTATATTCCCTGTGTCCCGGTGTCCGGTCGGTCATTTTTGTCCCGGTCGTCATTTGTGTTCCTTGTGTCCCGGTCGTCATTTGTGTCCCGGTGTCCCGGTCTGTAATTTCTCTTTGAGTGTCCTGGTCGTCATTTATATTCCCTGTGTCCCGGTCGTCATTTGTGTCCTGGTGCTTTGTTGATGATGATTGCTAATCGAACATTCCTTGTGTCCCGGTCACTTTCTCTTTGAGTGTCCCGGTTGCCATTTATATTCCCTATGTCCCGGTGTCCCGGTCGTCATTTGTGTCCCGATGTCCCGGTCTGTAATTTCTTCAGTCGACAAACATGACGTCGGTCGACACAAAAACATGACGTCACTTGACAGACACACAGACAACTTATTTTTATATATACTAGCTGTTGGGGTGGCGCTTCGCGCCACCCCAACACCTAGTTGGTGGGGCACTTCGCGCCCCCCCAAGCCCCCCCGCGCGCGTAAGTCGTTACGCGCCATTGTAGTTGTGTCCCTGTGTCCCACCTGTGAATATAGATAGATTTATTTATGTGTTTCAAACTACGTAAAAATTGCGAATATACAACATTCTTGGCTTTCCCATTGTCTGTTTATATTCAAAGCCGTATGTGCTAATAATGACGTCATATGCAAACGCTCTTTTTACAAAAAAAAAAAAACATGCATACACACGACTCGTTTTTATATAGATAGATAGATAGATAGATACAATACAAATTAACTGCGTAAAACTTGCGATATAAAAACATTCTTCGCTATCCAATTGTCGCTGCATATAAATAGATTGTCAGGTTTACCGACCCTCGAACATGCAACGTACAATTGTCCATGGGAAAAACAATCAGTATTAAAATCTATACCACATTTTTCTAATGATTGACTTGAGCTTTGTTAATGGTGATTGCAAATGCCAATCGAATTGGGAATTGCAATCTTTTAAATTGAAAAGGTAGATCCGTTGGAATCATGGAATGCGAGGAATAAGAACAGCCTCACCCTCAAAAGGCCCTGTCAAGATTGTGGCCTCTATTAGGTTTTCCATTGTTTTTTTTACGGCAAGTCGCGTGCCATTGCAAAGCTTTGGTGGGTTGATATTTCTTAAAAGTATTATTGGTACGCCTATTTTTAGTTGTAGCACGTGTGTTGGAAACCCTGAAGGATCTATGGAATTTAAAAATTCAGATGGATAATTAACCGCTTCATTTGGTTCCAAAACTGTGTCGACTTACTTGTAAAGGACTGCCTGGTCTCGAATCTTGGTCAAAACAATATTGTTGATTTCGTGGAACGTCTATATTTTTGGGTGTGCGAGAATCGCTCTTTCACTTAGCCATTTATTATTTTTATAATTTTTTAGAATATTCGGAAATACTTTTTCAATCAATTCATTTTTTGGACGTCACTAAATTACAGAAATCAGCAGGTAGTTGTATACGTCCTGAAATTGAGTCTACTGGGAGCTTTCCGTTTCCAATTGCCAGCAATTGATCTGAAAATGTTTGACCAGAGTCATCATTTTGCAATCGGACACGCATATTTGTAGTTAATTTAATATTTTTACGTGTGCCCATAAATTAGAATTTTTCAGGCAAGGCATTCATTTCCTTGCTGTTCTTTTGATTCCTCGGCACGCTTTCTTTTCTGACTTTCTCTATCAGCAGCAAGTTTTTTGGCATAGACTCTTGCCGATGAGCATCTTCATCGGCTTTTGGCCATGTAAGTTCATCAGTCATTTTAAACTTAAACATTAATAGATTTCTACGTGAACATATATGTCTTAAATATCTTTAATGACGTCACCGTCATAGCAAAAATGACGACAACTAACTTCATGACGTCAGTCGACACAGAAACATGACGTCACCTGACACACAGACAGACAACTTATTTTTATATATATAGAAGACTAGCTGTTGAGGGGTATACTAGCTAGTATATATACTAGCTGTTTGGGGCTTGGGGGCGCTTGGCCCCCAAGCCCCAAACATATATATATATATATATATATATATATATATATATATATATATATATATATATATATATATATATATATATATAACTTGCAAATATACAACATTCTTCGCTGTCCCATTGTCTGTACATATAAATAGATTGTCAGGTTTACCGACTCTTGAACATGCAACATATAATTGTCCATGGGAAAAACAATCCGTATTCAGATCTATACCTCATTATTCTAATGATTGCCCTTGAGCTTTGTTGATGGTGATTGCTTATCAAACATTCCCTGTGTCCCCATCGTCATTTATATATCCCCCTGTGCCCCCCGGCGTCCCCGTTGTAGTTGTGTCCCTGTGTCCCAGTCGTCATTTATAGTCGACAACATGACGTCAGTCGACACACAAACATGACGTCAGTCAACACACACGTCCCAGTCGTCATTTGTGTCCCGGTGTCCTAGTCTGTAATTTCTCTTTGAGTGTCCCGGTCGTCATTTATATTGCCTTTTTTTATTTTTATTTTTTTTTAGTTTTATTTTTCTCCTTTATTTTTCAGTTTTTTCCCTTTTTTTAGTTTTTTTCTTTTTCAGTTTTTAGTTTTTTTATTAGTTTTTAGTTTTTTTTTTTCTTTTTAGTTTTTTTTTGCTGTTTTTACCCTTTTTTTAGTTTTTTTTTAGTTTTTTTTTCTTTTTTAGTTTTAGTTTTTTACACTTTTTTTTAGTTTTTATTTTGTTTTTTACCTTTTTTAGTTTTCTTTTAGTAGTTTTTACCTATTTTTTAGTTTTTTTCAGTTTTTTTTCTTCTTCTTTTGTATTAATGCTAAAGCCAAGGTTCGAACCTGGAACCTCTCGGACCTAGGACCTGGAAAATAACGCTTTACCAACTCAGCTACTTCGGCTTGAATACATTTACCTTTTTTTATTTTTTTTTATTTTTATTTTTTTTTTCGTTTTCTTTTTCTCCTTTATTTGTGAGCAGTTCTTCCACCAGGCAGCAATGTTGCGGCTATTCCGGACGACGCAATTGCCAACGCTATATCATTTTTTGATCAAATTGATGCCAGAATCAGTTTTATCACAAACGTTTTACCAGTACCTCCTGGCGCATCCAAAAAGAAAATTTCTCCAACGTTGTTATCGACACAATGTATTATCGTATCATAAATGTCTTTTTGTTCCGACGTTAACTTGGAAATGTTATTTTGTACATACGACAATAGATCACTCGTACTGTCACTTTGTTCACGATCCAATTCTACACATGTCGAAACAGCAGCGATACGGTTAGTTGAAGGCATTCCCAAATCCTGAAGAGGTTTGTTTGCCATACGTACGCACAAATCTTCTATAATAACTAAAGTGTAGTTATAAATTTCTGATGTAAAATCAAAAGTCATATCTGACGTCTCTAACTGTTTTCGATGGAGTATATCTTCGGGACATTTTTGACTTATATTTTTCCCATAACTCTGTAGGAGCTGATGGAGTGCAAGTTCTGAGTATGATGCCAAACAATACACGAATTTGACTTGGAGTTGACGTTTCGCACGCGTCATTGATGCAGTTTATCCCAGTGTTGGTCATTCTCCAATAAATTCAGACCTTGGCATGCACTACGGTAAGCGTCATGTATAGTACCGTTTATAGTTCTCAAATACTTCAAGGATGTCGGACCGGGTACATTCACCAAAAGCAGGCGTAGAAAGAAGCATTCATGTTGATTGGGGTGAACGGTGTAGACTCTTCCTATCGTGGTTTCTTTGAAGATGGTAGGTTGGCCGTCGACTGACTTAACCTGTTTTCGACGTTCAAATACTTTATTTTTAGTATTCCACGTGTAATATGAAGGCACTTCAGCATACAGCAGTTTTTTTGCAAAAGAATCATTTTTGCAAAGCGAAAAGAAACCGGTTAACTTTGTATCCGGTGGATTCAGGGCTATTTGTTGCACGTTGGTTTCCGAGAAATAAACACGTTGACCATTCTGTAAATGTACCGCTAAATGAACAACAGCTGGACTACGTTCATGTATCGGAAATGAAAGAATTCGCCAAACAGCTTCATTACTGTTTAGGTAGTGCTCTGGTAGTTCCTCGGCACGCTTTCTGTTCTTTCTTTCTCTATCAGCCTCAAGCCTGTTTCCTTGCTGTTCTTTTGATTCCTCGGCACGCTTTCTATTCTTACTTTCTCTATCAGCAGTAAGTTTTTTGGCATAGATTCTTTGAGCATCTTCCTCGGCTGTTGCCATTGTAAGTTCATCAGTCATTTTACAGTTAAACATTAATAGATTTCTACGTGAACGCATGTCTTAAATATCTTTAATGACGTCACCGTCATAGCAGAAATGACGACAACTAACTTCAGCACGTCAGTCAACACACAAACATGACGTCACCTGACAGACAGACCCACACATCCACGGACAACTTATTTTTATATATATAGAAGATAGATAGAAGATATATATTCTATATATATAAAAATAAGTTGTTTGTCTGTGGGTCTGTCGAGTGACGTCATGTCATCATGTCGTCATGAAGTTAGTTGTCGTCATGTTTGTTATGACGATGACGTCATTAAAAGTGTTTAAGAAAATCGTTCAAAGACAAATTTTTAATTGTAAGAAGATCGTGGACGGAAAAATGTTTAATTGTAAAATGACTGAAGAACCTACAATGGCAACAGCCGAGGAAGCTGCTCAAAGAGTCTATGCCAAAAAACTTGCGGCTGATAGAGAAAGTAAGAAAAGAAAGCGTGCCGAGGAATCACAAGAACAGCAAGAAAACAGGCTTGCGGCTAAAGAACGCAAAACCGCGCAGTTATATGAAAATCCACCTGGACAGCGAGAGTCAAAACATATCAAAACTGAAAATGATAGCGATGATGATTGGGTTCGGGATTTTGACTTGGATAAGGTCATCAATGCCTACCAGATTTTAGTTAAAAAAACAAAGGTTCGGCGATATGTATTTCATAGTGACGTTGAAAAATAAAGAAGAAAAAGAAAACGGGAAAAAGAAAAAAGTTAAAAAACTAAAAAAAAAACTAAAAAGAAAAAACACTCAAAGAGAAATTACAGACCGGGACACAAATGACGACCGGAACAGAGGGAATATAAATGACGACCGGGACACTCAAAGAGAAATTACAGACTGGGATACCGGGACACAAATGACGACCAGGACACAGGGAATATAAATGACGACCAGGACACAGGTATTTAAGGATATCGTTCAAAGACAAATTTTTAATTGTAAGAAGATCGTTGAAAGAGAAATTTCTAATTGTAAAATGACTGAAGAACCTACAATGGCAATACCCGAGGAAGCTGCTCAAAACGAATGTATTCAAGCCGAAGTAGCTGAGATGGTAAAGCGTTATGCTTCAGGTTCTAGGTCCGAGAGGCTCCCGGTTTGAACCTTGGCTTTAGCATTAATACAAAAGAAGAAAAAAACTAAAAAAGGTAAAAACTACAAAAAAACTAAGAAGAAAATACTAAAAAATAAAAAAGCTAAAAAAATAAAAAAAAGGTAAAAAAACTAAAAAAGAAAAAAAACTAAAAAAAAACTAAAAAAGGTAAAAACTACAAAAAAAAATAAAAGAAAAAAAAAATGAAAAATAAAGGAGAAAAAGAAAACTAAAAGCCGGGACACAGGGAATATAAATGACGACCGGGACACTCAAAGATAAATTACAGACCGGGACACCGGGACACAAATGACGACCGGGACACAAGGAATATAAATGACGAACGAGACGCTCAAAGAGAAATTACAGACTGGGACACTGGGACCAAATGACGACCGGGATACTGGGAATATAAATGACGACCGGGACACAGGGAATATAAATGACGACCGGGACACAGGGAATGTTCGATTAGCAATCATCATCAACAAAGCTCAAGGGCAATCATTAGAATAATGAGGTATAGATCTGAATACGGATTGTTTTTCCCATGGACAATTTTATGTTGCATGTTCAAAAGTCGGTAAACCTGACAATCTATTTATATGCACCGACAATGGGACATCGAAGAATGTTGTATTTTCGCAAGTTTTACGTAGTTAAAAACATATATATATATATATATATATATATATATATATATATATATAATATATATATATATATATATATATATATATATATAATATATATATATAATATATATATATATATATATAACGAAAAGCGAATCTTTTCTCTTTTATCTATATTCACAGGTGGGACACAGGGACACAACTACAATGGCGCGTAACTAATATAGCGCGTAACGACTTACGCGCGCGGGGGGGGGGGGGGCTTGGGGGGCAAAGCGCCCCCACCAGCTAGGTGTTGGGGTGGCACGAAGCGCCACCCCAACAGCTAGTCTATATATATAAAAATAATTTGTCTGTGTGTCTGTCGAGTGACGTCATGTTTGTGTGTCGACTGACGTCATGTTTGTCGACAGACGAAATTACAGACCGGGACATCGGGACACAAATGACGACCGGGACACCGGGACATAGGGAATATAAATGACGACCGGGACACTCAAAGAGAAAGCGACCAGGACGCAAGGAATGTTCGATTAGCAACCACCATTAACAAAGCACCGGGACACAAATGACGACCGGGACAAAGGGAATATAAATAACGACCAGGACACCCAAAGAGAAATTACAGACCGGGACACCAGAACACAAATGACGACCGGGACACCGGGACACAGGGAATATAAATGACGACCGCGACACTCAAAGAGAAATTACAGACTGGGACACCGGGACACAAATGACGACCGGGACACAGGGAAACAACTACAATGGGGACGCCGGGGGGCACAGGGGGATATATAAATGACGAAGGGGACACAGGGAATGTTCGATTAGCAATAACCACCAACAAAGCACAAGGGCAATCATTAGAATAATGAGGTATAGATCTGAATACAGATTGTTTTTCCCATGGACAATTATATTTTGCAGGTTCAAGAGTCGGTAAACCTGACAACCTTTTTATATGCACAGACAATGGGACAGCGAAGAATGTTGTATATTCGCAAGTTTTACGTAGTTAAAACTATATATATATCTATCTATATTCACAGGTGGGACACAGGTACACAACTACAATGGCGCGTAACCACTATGGCGCGTAACGACTTACGCGCGCTGGGGGGCTTGGGGGGCGCGAAGCGCCCCCACCAACTAGGTGTTGGGGTGGCGTGAACAGCTAGTATATATATATATATATATATATATATATATATATATATATATATATATATATATATATATATATATATATATATATATGCATGTTAATATTAATGCATTACAACAAAAATATTATGATTGTACTTCAACAAGGGTTCACCTGCGCCAAAACAACAGAAAAAGATTTTATAAATCTAAGTAGAAAAACACGCACTGAGATACAATGAAGAAATCTTAAAAAGGAAAACTGTAGTTAAACAAAGGTAAACTAAACTAAAGTAACAAACAGAGATGGACTCATAATAGTGCATTTTTTTGGCAGGGGGGGGGGTCTTCTTCATTCTGTTTTTACTATTTATGTTTCTCTTTTTTTCAATTTTTTAATTTATTTCTTTGTTCCTTTGTTTCGATTCTTAATTCTTTTCAATTTCTCCATTTCATTTAATTTGATACACGTTTAAAGTTGTCCCACATATTTCTTTTCTATTGTGCTGGTGACACTTTGCTGATTATGAAAGGCAAAAAACTCATGATATTTTTTTGTATTTTTATTATATTTCTCTTTAATCTTCCAAGACATAAATCTCGTTTTGCTAGTTTCATAATTCAATATTTGTATTGTCATTTTTTGTTGGTCCTATTTCAGATAATGCTTTCTTGATAATCTGATAATTAGTACCATTCGCCCCTCCCCCCATTGAGATCCGATCGATTTTTAAAAGAAATAACAACACTAGAAACAATTTAAGATGGTATAATCTTATTATCAACATTGGCAGATATGCAACACTCGGAAACACAATGACGATATCCCAGAAATTAATTAGAAATAATTTACCTGTTTTTATATTCCTAGATATTTGCTCAAATGGTGGGACCACCAGCACCAACAGCTTGGCAAGGAGGACTCAATATAACCTACAACTTAGGAACCAAGCTTCGTAACTCTGGTTGGAGGATTCGTCTGGAAGTGAACAATGAACTGAAAGAAGCAAAAACTATAACGTCATTGGAAAAATGGTTGGAGCAGTCGAACCTGATCGTTATATACTTCTAGGTACTGTGTTGCAAGGTTACACTGGGGAAAGAGCTTATGCTTAAAAGGAGATATAGACATGGGAATAGATAATATTTACCCGGGTTGTAGCTAGGAACCTAGCAAGAGACGATCACACCCCATAGTAAAAACTAAATAACCCATAAGAACAGTGAGATCAAAACAAGAAGTACACTATTAGAACCGCCTTGTCCACAACCCCTGTATAGAAATTTTACCGCCTCTTGGCCTGAAAATTAAGAAAAGTGGCTGCAGCAACAATATTCTACAAATACGACGCCTTTTATTCTTTCCATTTTTTTCTCCTCAAGCTGGCTGGCCACTGGAAATCATAGGGAGCTATATAAATGGTTCATTTAAGTTAATTTGCTACATCTAGTGCCTTTTGTAATTAAAAATAAAATACTTTTTAAAATAGAATCAATTTTGACAAAAAAAACTGCATTTTCGTGTACGGACGTGATGAATGCCGTTATAATCAAATCATATAGGTTACTAGCTGTTGGGGTGGCGCTTCGCGCCACCCCAACACCTAGTTGGTGGGGGCGCTTCGCGCCACCAAGCCCCCCCCCCCCGCGCGTAAGTCGTTACGCGCCATATTAGTTACGCGCCATTGTAGTTGTGTCCCTGTGTCCCACCTGTGAATATAGATAGATGTATATATATTTTTAACTACGTAAAACTTGCGAATATACAACATTCTTGGCTGTCCCATTGTCTGTGCATATAAATAGATTGTCAGGTTTACCGACTCTTGAACATGACACATATAATTGTCCATGGGAAAAACAATCTGTATTCAGATCTATACCTCACTATTCTAATGATTGCCCTTGAGCTTTGTTGATGGTGATTGCTAATCGAACATTCCCTGTGTCCCCGTCGTCATTTATATATCCCCTGTGCCCCCCGGCGTCCCCTTTGTAGTTGTTTCCCTGTGTCCCGGTCGTCATTTGTGTCCCGGTGTCCCAGTCTGTAATTTCTCTTTGAGTGTCGCGGTCGTCATTTATATTCCCTGTGTCCCGGTCGTCATTTTTGTCCCGGTCGTCATTTGTGTTCCGGTTTCCCGGTCTGTAATTTCTCTTTGAGTATCCTGGTCGTCATTTATATTCCCTGTGTCCCGGTCGTCATTTGTGTCCCGGTGCTTTGTTGATGGTGACTGTCACCATCACTATTCTAATTCTAATGATTGCCCTTGAGGCATTTGCCCTTGATTGCCCGGTCGTCATTTGTGTTCCGGTGTCCCGGTCTGTAATTTCTCTTTGAGTATCCTGGTCGTCATTTATATTCCCTGTGTCCCGGTCGTCATTTGTGTCCCGGTGCTTTGTTGATGGTGACTGTCACCATCACTATTCTAATTCTAATGATTGCCGTTGAGCTTTGTTGATGGTGATTGCTAATCGAACATTCCCTGTGTCCCCGTCGTCATTTATATATCCCCCTGTGCCCCCCGGCGTCCCCTTTGTAGTTGTTTCCCTGTGTCCCGGTCGTCATTTGTGTCCCGGTGTCCCAGTCTGTAATTTCTCTTTGAGTGTCGCGGTCGTCATTTATATTCCCTGTGTCCCGGTCGTCATTTTTGTCCCGGTCGTCATTTGTGTTCCGGTGTCCCGGTCTGCAATTTCTCTTTGAGTATCCTGGTCGTCATTTATATTCCCTGTGTCCCGGTCGTCATTTGTGTCCCGATGTCCCGGTCTGTAATTTCGTCAGTCGACAAACATGACGTCAGTCGACACACAAACATGACGTCACTCGACAGACTTATTTTTATATATATAGACTAGCTGTTGGGGTGGCGCTTCGTGCGACCCCAACACCTAGTTGGTGGGGGCGCTTCGCGTCCCCCCCAAAGCCCCCCCGCGCGCGTAAGTCGTTACACGCCATATTAGTTACACGCCATTGTAGTTGTGTCCCTGTGTCCCCACCTGTGAATATAGATATATATACATATATATATATATATATATATATATATATATATATATATATATATATATATATATATATATATATATTAGCTGTTGGGGTTGGGGTATATATGTTTTTAACTACGTAAAACTCGCGAATATACAACATTCTTCGCTGTCCCATTGTCTGTGCATATAAATAGATTGTCAGGTTTACTGACTCTTGAACATGCAAAATATAATTGTCCATGGGAAAACAATCCGTATTCAGATCTATACCTCATTATTCTAATGATGTGTCCCTGTCGTCATTTATATTCCCTGTGTCCCGGTCGTCATTTGTGTCCCGGTGTCCCAGTTTGTAATTTCTCTTTGAGTGTCCCGGTCGTCATTTATATTCCCTGTTTCTCGGTGTCCCGGTCGTCATTTGTGTCCCGGTGTCCCGGTCTATAATTTCTATTCGAACAATCCCTGTGTCCCGGTCGTTATTTATATATCCCGCCTGTGCCCCCGGCGTCCCCGTTGTAGTTGTGTCCCTGTGTCCCGGTCGTCATTTATATTCCCTGTGTCCCGGTCGTCATTTGTGTCCCGGTGTCCCAGTTTGTAATTTCTCTTTGAGTGTCCCGGTCGTCATTTATATTCCCTGTTTCCGGTGTCCCGGTCGTCATTTGTGTCCCGGTGTCCCGGTCTGTAATTTCTATTCGAACAATCCCTGTGTCCCGGTCGTTATTTATATATCCCGCCTGTGCCCCCGGCGTCCCCGTTGTAGTTGTGTCCCTGTGTCCCGGTCGTCATTTATATTCCCTGTGTCCCGGTCGTGATTTGTGTCCGGGTGTCCCAGTCTGTAATTTCTCTTTGAGGTTCCCAGTCGTCACTTATATTCCCTCTGTCTCGGTCGTCATTTGTGTCCCGGTCTGTAATTTCTCTTTGAGTGTTTTTTCTTTTAAGTTTTTTTTTAGTTTTTTATCTTTTTTCAGTTTTCTTTTTCTTCTTTATTTTTCAGCGTCACTATGAAGTACATATCGACGAACCTTTGTTTTTTTAACTTAAATCTGGTAGGCATTGATGACCTTATCCAAGTCAAAATCCCAAACCCAATCATCATCGCTATCATTTTCAGTTTTGATATGTTTTGACTCTCGCTGTCCAGGTGGATTTTCATCTAACTGCGCGGTTTTGCGTTCAAATACCGTTAATGACGTCACCGTCAAAGCAAAAATGACGACAACTAATTTCATGACGTCAGTCAACACAGAAACATGACGTCACCTGATCCACAGACAGACGGACAGACAACTTATTTATATATATATACTAGCTGTTGGGGTGGCGCTTCGCGCCACCCCAACACCTAGTTGGTGGGGCGCTTCGCGCCCCCCCAAGCCCCCCCGCGCGCGTAAGTCGTTACGCGCCATATTAGTTACGCGCCATTGTAGTTGTGTCCCTATGTCCCACCTGTGAATATAGATATATATATATATATATATATATATATATATATATATATATATATATATATATATATATATATATATATATATATATATATATATATATATATATATATATATATATATATATGTTTTTAACTACGTAAAACTTGCGAATATACAACATTCTTTGCTGTCCCATTGTCTGTGCATATAAATAGATTGTTAGGTTTACCGACTCTTGAACTTGCAACATATATTGGTCCATGGGAAAACAATCCGTATTCAGATCTATACCTCATGATTCTAATGATTGCCCTTGAGCTTTGTTGATGGTGATTGCTAATCGACCACTCCCTGAGTCGCCATCGTCCTTTATATATCCCCCTGTGCACCCCGGCGTCCCCTTTGTAGTTATGTCCCTGTGTCCCGGTCGTCATTTATATTCCTGTGTCCCGGTCGTCATTTGTGTCCCGGTGTTCCAGTCTGTGATTTCTCTTTGAGTGTCCCGGGCGTCATTTATATTCCTTGTGTCCCGGTGTCCCGGTCGTCATTTATATCCCCCTGTGCCCCCCGGCGTCCCCATTGTAGTTGTGTCCCTGTGTCCCGGTCGTCATTTATATTCCCTGTGTCCCGGTCGTCATTTGTATCCCGGTGTCCCGGTCTGTATATACATTCGTTTTTTTAGTTTTGTTTTTTCTCCTTTATTTTTTTCCTTTTTTCTTATTTTTCTTTTTTAGTTTATTTAGATTTTTAGATTTTTTAGTTTTTTTATTAGTTTTTAGTTTTTTTTGTAGTTTTTACCATTTTTTTAGTTTTTTTTTTTTTACTTATGTCCTGGTCGTCATTTATACTCCCTGTGTCCCGGTCGTCATTTGTGTCTCGGTGCTTTGTTGATTGCTAATTTATATTATATTTATATTTATATTTTTTATATTTATTAATATTTTTTTAGTTTTCTTTTTCTCTTATTTTTCAGTTTTTTCCTTTTTTTTAGTTTTTTCTTTTTAGTTTTTAGTTTTTTTTTGTTTTTTACCTTTTTTTAGTTTTTTTTAGTTTTTTAGCTTTTTTAGTTTTTTTATTAGTTTTTAGTTTTTTTTTTAGTTTTTGCCTTTTTTTTAGTTTTTTCAGTTTTTTTTAGTTTTTAGTTTTTTATCTTTTTTTTTAGTTTTTTTTTAGTTTTTTAGCTTTTTTAGTTTTTTTTCTTTTTAGTTTTTTTTGTAGTTTTTACCTTTTTTAGTTTTTTTTCTTCTTTTGTATTAGTGTGAAATAATTCAGACGTCATATGCGGACAAACACGACGTCACTCGACAGACAGACAGACAGACATAACCCACAAACAACTTATTTTTATATATATTTATTCATATTTTTTTAGTTTTCTTTTTCTCTTTTATTTTTCAGTTTTTTTCCTATTTTTTAGTTTTTTTCTTTTTTAGTTTTTAGTTTTTTTTTTAGTTTTTTACCTTTTTTTAGTTTTTTTTAGTTTTTTACCTTTTTTTAGTTTTTTTTAGTTTTTTTTAGTTTTTTTAGTTTTTTAGCTTTTTTAGTTTTTTTATTAGTTTTTATTTTTTTTGTAGTTTTTGCCTTTTTTTATTTTTTTCAGTTTTTTTTTAGTTATTAGATTTTTACCTTTTTTCCCTGAGTCGCCATCGTCATTTATATATCCCCCTGTGCACCCCGGCGTCCCCTTTGTAGTTATGTCCCTGTGTCCCGGTCGTCATTTATATTCCCTATGTCCCGGTCGTCATTTGTGTCCCGGTGTCCCAGTCTGTAATTTCTCTTTGAGTGTCCCGGTCGTCATTTATATTCCTTGTGCCCCGGTCGTCATTTGTGTCCCGGTGTCCCGGTCTGTATATACATTCGTTTTTGAATTGGTCTTTTTTTTAGTTTTTAGTTTTTTACCTTTTTTTAGTTTTTAGTTATACCTCATGATTCTAATGATTGCCCTTGCGCTTTGTTGATGGTGATTGCTAATCGAACATTCCCTGTGTACCCGTCGTCATTTATATATCCCCCTGTGCCCCCCGGCGTCCCCGTTGTAGTTGTGTCTCTGTGTCCCGGTCGTCATTTGTATTCCCTGTGTCCCGGTCGTCATTTGTGTCCCGATGTCCCGGTCTGTATATACATTCGTTTTGAATTGGTATATGATGAAATAAATTTTTGTGTTTTTTCCCCTTTTTTTCTTTTTAGTTTTTTTTATTTTTATTTTTTTTAGTTTTGTTTTTCTCCTTTATTTTTCAGTTTTTTTCCTTTAATTATTTTTTTTCCTTTTTTAGTTTTTTTAGTTTTTTAGCTTTTTTAGTTTTTTTACTGGTTTTTAGTTGTTTTTTTTCTTTTTAGTTTTTTTGTAGTTTTTACCTTTTTTTTAGTTTTTTTAGTTTTTTTTTTACTTTTGTCCTGGTCGTCATTTATATTCCCTGTGTCCCGGTCGTCATTTGTGTCCCGATGCTTTGTTGATGGTGATTGCTAATCGAAC